>NC_056728.1:915964511-916214511 GCF_019279795.1 Protopterus annectens
ACACACGCACAGACACACACACACACACACACACACACACACACACACACACACATATATATCAATAATACTTATGCATCTGTAGGTGAGTTTGTATGTACAAACAAAACGTGACATCTCAAAGGCATGTGTTTTGACTCAGAATAAGCAGTGACGTCATTTAACAAAATAATGCAATTATTGGTATTACCATTTGGGGTTATAACAAGTTAGAAGAGGCTAATTATCACTTAAGAGTGGTGCACTGAAATAAATGGTGCAAAAAAGAACAAGATTTGATGAAGAAATGCTGTTTGTCACTAGTACGCTGTAGATATACTTTAAGAAAAACAGCCCTAATTTTTGTAATTCATACGTTGTTTTTGAAATTGAGTTCAGGCAGTCCCACATATTTTCTTTTTTTCTCATATGTTGTCCCATCTTATTAACTCAGTAACTGTTAGGCTGCCCAGAAGGAAAGACATGTATTTTGTTTTTGTTTTTTTTGTTTTTTGTGCATGCTACTTTATACTCACCTCCTTTAATTTCATAGTGATTTTTTCTCTCTTCACTAAGCAGTTAATTTAGAAAAAAAAAGTTTGAAAAGGTATTCAAAGTTAGGAAAGCATAATAAAAGTAAAATGTTTGTTATTTTTCTAAAAGGTGCCAGGGGAGAAGTTGCTATAAAGTCTGACATGCCTCCAACAATGAAGAAAAAAGGTTATACACAACAGTATTCAGAGGCACCAGCAATTTACCCCTCTCAGCCTCTTTACTGCCCTAACTTATTTATGAAATTATAGTAGTTGTTTTTTTAACTTATTTTGCACAGGTTCAAGTATTAAGAAGATTGCCACAGTCAGGGAATACATTGCTGACTTGAGTTTCTGCTTTTGTAATCTCCCTCTTTGTAGGCTGCTTTCATGTTTAACAATTCCTTAATTCCTTAGGCACCTAGCAATATATACTTGCAGTTGCACTGATCCCCATTCTGCAGAGTTAGCCTTATCACTAGATACAGTGGTCTACCTTCACTTTTAGTTTCCCTCTTTAACAGCTACAGCAAAACTCTGCCTTAGGCCAATCGTTTATCTTTGTAAGGCCGGGTGTGCAGAATCACTGGATTTAAGCACACCCAGGTAAATTGTCTCTCACTAATGGGAGAGTCCTTCTTCACTCCTGTCCCACATCAATTCCCCAACTACCCCGCAGATCCACACATTTGTTCCCACTACTCTCCTCCTACTTTGTAATGACATCACAAACCTGTTTAAAGACACAGCAATATATCAGGACAATTTCTAAGCATCTGCTCATGCCATACCATTCATCACTCTACAATTAATATTCTCTTTCCCACTAATTGACTCAGTGATCTGCTAATACAACATCCACCACACTACTTCTGGAATTTTCTCCCCCACTCAATGACTGCTCAAGAAATATCCATGCTTCCTTCCCTTTGCACCAGTACTCCCCCTTCCTATTTACAAACAGACCTCTTCCTTTCTCAACCCATCAGCATCTCTATACAACCTTACTTCATCAAATTCACCTTTACTCCTTTCTTCACAACTCCTTCCCCTTTTCTATCTTACCACTTTCGTTTTATTCATACTAAATACTGCAAATTCCTATCTTTGATTCACAGCTCTGTCAATATCACTTCTTATCCAACATACTCACTATTCACGTCACTCTTAACTATCCCTAACATCACTCTAACTCCTACATATGTTTGTGTCAAACTTTAAAACTTCATTGGCTCTCCATCTCATCACATGATTATCACTTCATTGGCTCTCTATCTCATCACATGATTATAACTTCACTGGCTCTCCATCTTGTCACATGATTATAACTTAAATGTCTCTCCATCTCATCACATGATTATAACCTCGTTGGCTATCCATCGTATTGCAGTTATAACTTAATTGTCTCTCTATCTCATCACATGATTATAACTTCATTGGTTCTTTGTTATATCACATAATTACAATTTTACTGGCTCTCCTTCTCATTACATGATTATAACTTCAGTGGCTGTCCATCTTATCACAGGTAAACATGCTACTCTCTAGCTTAACAACTATATATTTTCCAGTACTTGCTCTCCTCACTGACTACCAAATTGTTCCTACACCCAAAATGTCCTCACCTACCATAAGTCTCCATTAAAACTATTCTTCCCCAAATTCTTCACCAGAAATTGCCCCGCATCTATTTAGAAACTCAACTACTCTTTACTTTAAATAACAAATTACTACTTCTCCTCACTACCATCTGAGAGCAAAGCGAAAAAGTAAAAATTGACATAATAAAACCACTTCCCTCTCTGAACATTCTTCAACAATTAGACTGTGTGGTGATGTACACCGTAGCCCAGGCCCTCCTTCCATCTGTAACCCTCCCTTACCCATATCCCCTTTGATCACCTCTAGTAACAAACAAACAACTGAACCTCACCTCTGTAAATATATGTAGGCTCTGTAATAAAATAACTGAATTGCATGCCTGAATTTCTCATTATACCCCAAATACTGTAGCCCTTACTGAGACATAAATAAAACCTCACATTAAAGCCTCAGGAATTCTTCTCCTATGATACAGCATTATTATAAGTGACAGCCTAAACAAAAAAAGCTGAAGGGGTGGCTGTCCTCTACCAAAACACATATGAAGTCACTTCTCTTATAAAACTCGACCCAAATTCAGTCATGCAGAGCTACTTATCTCCTACATAAAATGAAATGACCACAAACTCCTTTGTATAAATTTTCTATATATCCCCTGAAAACAATATATCCATCATTGAAAACATCCTTTTCTGTGTCTCTCATAGTATAACCAATGAAATAGTGATCCTAGGTTATGTACTTTTACTTTTAACTGTCCTTCTAGCATCAATCTTCATGGTTTCAAACAGCTTCCTGTACTCACTGCAACAAAGCCCTGGACACTAGTTCCAGTCTTGACTGCATTCTGGTCTCTGATTATTGCATTTACAGTGTTTCAAGAACCCTTCATGAATCACTTAGTTATCACTAACCTACATATGCTATCAGAGGTATTACCATGCCAAACAACATATATACAAAATTACTTGGAGTCTCTCAAACTTTAACCCTGAATCATTTAACTGGACTATTCTAAAAGCCCTACCACTAGATGAGGCACATAGCAAAACAAGCCTGGCAACAAGATTAAAAGAACATATACGTGATATTAGGAAGGGAGTGAATACAGCCTTGTTGCTATGCAGGTTTTAGAAAAACATGGGGGGATCCTAAGGGACTGCAAGCAACAGTGCTGGAACAAGTTTTGGTTTAGAGATGATGGATATATAAAAAAAAAACAATTAAGAAGGAAAGAATCCATCTTTATTTTAAAATTTGATACTTTGAGTCCTAAGGGACTTAATCAGGAATGTAATTGGAAGCGTTTTCTGTAGTAATGTATCTTTAAGAGCTTTGCAAAGGCTAATGGATGCCAATTAATGTTTTAATTATTGATGTATATAAAGGGCAATGTTTTATAAGTGAATCATACTCTGTAAAAGGTTTGCAAAAGCCGAGGCGCTAAAGCAGTTCGGTGTTTTATTAAATCGTGTTTTGGAGTGTTACTGACTTCTGTTTTCTTCTTTCATGTGGTGGAAAAGTCATCAGTGTTTCGTGGCATTTATTTATTGATATGGACAGTGATTCCTTTACATTGTTGCACGTTTATTGATGGACCTGGGACCAGGGTCCTCACAAAAATTTATGGACAGTTACTTGGTTTCGACAGGAGAAAATGGCAATTTATCTGCTAGAAATGAGTCCCAAGAAAAGGAACAGACAGCAGGTATGGACAATAGTTTGAATTTTTTTCATCAATGGGATGAAGATAGGAGACTGCTAGATTTCAACCCATTTGCTTCTATGGGGAAAAGTGTAAAATTGACTGCAGATGCGGGCATTCAAAAACTGTCTGACCGAATGTAGAAGCTAATATTTAAAGAGATATCAATATTTTTGAATGTGCAAAGTCTACAGAGATATTTAGAGCTTGACATAACTCCAAGGGGGTTGTGCTCTAGGAAAAACCCATCCCTGCCCTTTGATTTGTCAGTACAGGAGGAAAAGCAGTTTTATGCACGTTGGGTAGCAGCTGCACATAAGTGCAGCATTGAATGGGTTAGTATTGTTATAGAGCGCGTCCTGTTAAAAAGAACAAAAATTATGGAAGAGACTAAGGAGGTATGCCAAGACATTTTACGGCATACTAATGCTAATGTTTTTGAGCAATTTCTAAAAAATATTAATGAAAAATTGACGGCTCATTAAAATGAACTGATAAAAAGGAAAAAGAACAAATTAACCAGGGATATGAGGCACTATGAATGTAATAATGCATTTGAAGTAATCAAATGATCACAAATACGTCAACACGTTAGATTTCAAGAGGAACTGGAAGCAACAGGGAGGTCCAACTACGTTCATCCACGGAATATGTGGCGTCTTCAACAGAATATGAAAGTGATGATCAAAGGGACTATCCACATTTACCCACAGCAGGGAATGGAACCTATATGTACCATCATTTTCGGAATCAACTAAATTCAAAAGGGGGTTGCAAGAGGTTGTGGAATGAACCTGAACAACATAGGGACAATGGACATGACTTTAAACATACAAAACAAGGTAAATGGAATTAAAAAAAGACAATGCACGAGAAATGAAATTTCTAGTTATGTTGTTAATTTAACGGATGTTAATTTCACTGATATAGAATTAAGAGTGTTAAACAAAGGATTGAAGTTTATCCTGACTGTTTTGCCTAGATTATATGAAATGAAAATAGAAATTTTAAAATTTGTACGCAAATTCCATCTATCTTCTTAATTTTTTAAACAAGGGCAATGAATGTAACATAGTTGATTCTTCTACGGAAGCTGATGAAAGTGATAGTAGCTTTTATTCATGTGAATCAGATTTAACACCTAATGCATATTGTAAACTTAACACAGAGAAAGTACCATGTAAAAGTAACTTCCTTCCTCCTGTTAGTAATGAAACCATTCAACGGTTTTCTGATTTTTTGAATTACATTGTAAAAAAGGAATATAAAATGTTTTGTACAAAAAGTAGGAATGCTGTATATAACTTAACAAAGGAAGAATGGAAAAGTGTAACAGAACTGAGTAAGAAAAGTTAACTTATTTTCAAACCAGCTGACAAAGGAGGTAAATTAGTAGTTCAACATTATGCACAATACCTTGATATATGTTTAATGTATTTAAACAATGAGGAAGTATATAAGAAAGTGGATGTACATTATTATCAGCAGACTGTTCAAGATTATGAAAATTTGTTAAGGAAAGGCATAAGGCTGAATTATTTATCTGAGGAAGATGCGTTACACAAGTTTAATAGCAAAGGAAGCACTATGGCATATTTCTTTTGTGTACCAAAAATCCACAAAAGTATTGTGAAACCTCCAGGCTGACCTATTGTGTCGGTGTGTGGGTTTTTCACACACAATGTTTCTAGTCTTTTACATCATTGCTTAATGCCAAAAGCAATGGCCCTACCCTCTTATGTTAAAAATGTGTTTGATTTTAAAGAGAAAGTGAAGCAAATAAGTTGGAATAAGGATAAATACTTTCTGGTGATGGATGTGACTAGCTTATGCACAAGTATAAAGCATGAGTTTGGGTTGGAAGCCGTCCTGTATTTTTTGGGGGATAACTCTAATACTCACTTCATAATTGAATTAACACAATTTTGTTTAGAAAGTAATATATTTGAATTCACTGGTCAATTGTATAAACAGTTACAAGGAACAGCCATGGGGCAGTATTTGCCCTCATGTATGCAAACTTATTCATGGGACTATATGAGGATGAATATATTTATGGTAATGAATTCTATATTAAATATGTAGATAAATATTACTGATATATAGACAATTTAATTTTTGTATGTAAAGGAGGGCAGGAACAAGTCCCTGAGTTTATAAGGGGCTTACACAAAAATAGATTTGGAATTAAATTTGATGGACTCCAGCAGGGAAGTCAGGTGAATTACTTGGACATAATGGTGGAAGAAGTGACTGATGGAAGAATTAAAACCAAGTTTCATAGGAAATTGAAAGAAAGGGACTACATACTACATGGGGACAGCCGTCATCCGATACATATGATAGATTCAATACCATTTGGTGAAATTCTTAGAATTAAGAGGTTATGTAGTGATAGAAAAGATTTTGATGAAGAAATGAGTAAAATAACTGATATGTTTATTAATAGAGGGTATAAACCCAATAAAATACAGAAGGCCGTAAACAAAATTAATAAGGGGGAAAGAAATAGAAAACATGATGCTAGATGTAAAAAAAGTGACTAATAAAGGTACAAATCTGAATGAAGAAATCTTTTTTGTAACCAAATAACAAATGTTTAGTGAAACGTTTACAGAATTAATAAAATATAGTTGGGATATTTTAAGAGATGATAAAACTCTTGAACATACTTATAATACAAAAATAAGATTTTCTTTTACAAAGGGAAGAAATTTGAAAGATTTTTTAGTGCATGGCAGATATAGGCTACCCAGTATTGCCAGATATAAGGAAAGAAATGAACAGGGAACTTTTCTCTGTGGTAAGTGTAGTATATATTCTTTTATAAGAAAAAGTTTTCCAAGTATAAATGGTAGAAAATTTCAAGAAAGTAACATGTATAATTGCACAAGTGAGGATATAGTATATAGTTTAAGGTGCCCGTTCAATAAATGTTATGTTGGAGAAAGCAAAACAAGCCTGGTAACAAGATTGAAAGAACATATACATGATATTAGGAAGGGAGTGAATACAGCCCTGTTGCTATGCACTTTTTAGAAAAACATGGGGGGATCCTAAGGGATTGCAAGCAACAGTGCTGGAACAAGTTTTTAAAGATGGTTTAGAGATGATGGATATATAAAAAAAAACAATTAAGAAGGAAATAATCCATCTTTATTTTAAAATGTGATACTTTGAGTCCTAAGGGACTTAATCAGGAATGTAATTGGAAGTATTTTCTGTAGTAATGTATCTTTAAGAGCTTTGCAAAGGCTAATGGATGCCAATTAATGTTTTAATTATTGATGTATATAAAGGGTAATGTTTTATAAGTGAATCATAGTCTGTAAAAGGCTTGAAAAAGCCGATGTGCTGGAGCAGTTTGGTGTTTTATTAAATCGTGTTTTGGAGTGTTACTAGATTCAGTTTTCTTCTTTCCTGTGGTGGAAAAGTCTTCATCAGTGTTTCGTGGTAGTTATATATACACAAATACTTGAAGTCTCTCAAACTTTAACCCTGAATCATTTAACTGGACTTTTCTGAAAGCCCTACCACTAGATGAGGCACTAGAAAGGTTCCGTTGAACTTTTTCAAACTCCTAAGCAGCCCTGCACCACTATATAGAAAGAAAATAAAATCTAACTTTATTTTTCTAATTGAATCAGGTAACTTCAAAATTGGTGGAAAGTCACTGCCTTTTCAAATGGAAATTTCAATTATAAATTTTCAATTAGCTCCTTGGGATATTTTCTCTCCAAAAATATTAAACACAGAACATCCACTTCTTTCATGATCTTATCATCCTCTAAAATGAGTCAGGAAAGCCTAAAAAGTTGACCTTTGACCAACCCTCTATTTTGCCACATATAGTGTTGACAGCTAAAATGTAAAAACTGTTAGAATAGGTAGGCTTCCTATATACATCATAAGTACATAGTTAAGTACTAGGGTAGCTGTCCTTGCAGGCCATTTTAAGCCTAGTCAATTTCTCTTGTGCTTGAAAATAACCTATCATATTTGGCTGTAGATGAGCCTTATCCATTCCATGGACAAGAATTATATTTTACCCCAATGAGAATAACTAGGATCATACCACAGATAATTTGATAGGACCCGTGCATGGGATAATGCATTTCAGGAGCTGTATTTGTGCATTAGTAGTACAGGGAGCAGTCCTGGGGTAAAGTTTTGGTTTCCCAGCCATAGATATATGTTGCACTTGAAAATGGACAGGGGTGAACTTTGTTTTATGTGGAAAGGAAGTCTGTTCCTTAACAGGAATATCTTCTGTGAGATAAACATATCCCTCCAAACCATTCTGTTGATGTTACAAAAGAGGTTTGGATCCCTAAATCAAGTATTTTTAATACCATTTGACTTATTCATGTGCAGTAAATCCATCAGTATTTGTTTAGAAGGTGCCTTGTATGCCAGACACCAGTCACTTCTTAACACTCTGTAGGATACCGAGTATAGTGACAAGGCTATGAGTCAGTCCATACAGGACATATTGTTTAGGCCTTGTATAGTTTTAGGAAGGCATCTCTGTGCGTGTTACAGTTGTTGCATGTCTTAGGACAGACACATGCCAAAGGGGGCAATATATTCAATGACTAGCCTAATGAGACTGACTAGAGGGGGGCAATGACCTCTCTAGATCTAGACACAATCCCTTTGTTTATAAGGTGTGCAATATAGAAAGACTTTCGTATGACAATGGACACATCTTGGTTGAATGTTAGGTCACTGTCCACAGGTTCCTAAATCTGGACATTCTCAGGTCAGAATTTGATCTGTTATCATAAACAGATAATGCTAATCCTGCAGCTAAATAAAATTCATATATGCCAGATCAAAGAAAAACAACTTCTTCCATGAAAGAAATATTTGTTAGCAAAAGTTATTAGAGACACATGCACAGGGTTAACCAGTTACATATTTAACTAGCCCACTGACAAAGATTTTGAAATGTAAGATTGGTAAGCTTAAAGTGATACTGGGATACTGGGATGTACCAGGTTGGAACAGATAACAGAGATGACCAAGTACTTTTTTTATATGTAATTTAAATGAACAAGCTTGTTTTGATCATAATTTGAATGAAGTAACAGACATTTATTTAGTGGTTACTGGTTCAGCCAAAGGAATTTTCAATAATGCCTCCTTTGGTTTGTCAGTTCCTGACTTTCAGTAGTATAGGAGTCAGCAAATCGAACACTGCCAAAAGAATTTTTTTATGAATAGACATATGTTCAGTATTGCCTACTGATTTATAAACATAGCTAACCTTCCTCTTAAGACAAGGATAAGAAAAGTGATTTGGAAGAGACAGTATGAAACCTTCACTATTGTAATTTTTGCAAAATTGGTTTAGAATAACCCTTGATTAATATTTTTATAAAGCTGATTCCCATTGGAATGCGGATTACCTTTTTGGAACTGCTTCTTTTGTTGAAAAGTTTGATTCTTTTTGGCTTACTTTTTAGAAATGGCTATTGTATATTAATGGAACTTTTTTGAGAATCTGAATTTGAAGATTTAATGATCTGCTCGACCCTAAACATTAATCTTTCCTTTTTTAAACAAGGTGATATATATGTTCTCAGTATATAAACAAAAAGGTTCTTAGAATTCAGAGCTATAGGTAACAATTTAGATTATGGTTGGTACTCACAAAGGTTCATTGCCTAACTGTGAAGCTCAGGTACCAATAAACATCACTGCACAGCATAAGAAACAGTACAACTACAATACAGATAGATGTATACATTCATGGCTTGCACTTCGAAGTAAGCTGTCCTGATCAGCACTTGTGTACTGAGCAATGATCTGATGCAGTAACTGCACCATACTGGCAGCTTTCTTAGTATTCACAAAAGAAGCACAAGGTAAATATCACAAAGCATGGCATTATATGGTAACGCACCTTGATCTGGCATATATGAATTTTATTTTGCAGACATCCATTGGTATAAAGTGATACAGGTACATTCAGACTTTGTAGAAATGCAAGACGGATAGTAACAGAGTAGAGGTGATTCTCGCAGCATTGCATTCAGGCTTTGTATAATATAAAAAGGAGTAGTGTCCAAATACAGTTTATTATAAGCAGCAAGATTACATGGAAACGGGTGTGCACCTAGTTATAAAGGAGCATGAGAGAAGTGGATGGAAACACATTGGCAAAACACTTTTGTGGCGAGAGAGCCCTATTTTTTCATGTAATCAGTGAAGGGATGAGGTGGAAAATATTCAAGAGAAGCCACAATATTTAAAGAAGAGGGAGGAGAGGTTGTAGGGGTCAGTGGACAGATATGAAACTGCACATTTTGCATAATCAAGGTTTGGGTGATATGGGATCGAGGTATAAAAGTAGAGGGTGGGAAATGGTGATTGTGAATTTTGAACTGTGCAGCAATGTATATGGTATGACAGAATATTTATTGGATTACATCAGGCAGAGAATGATGGGAGCTGGCAGGGTTAAGGGCATAATGGAGCTGGCAGGGTTAGTGGCAGACCCAAGGGTAACCTACACAAAATTATCAACAGCTGATGATTCCACATCACCTATTGAAAGGGACTGTGCATGTTCCAGTGGCTCCACTGGCTTATTTGTCAGGGTTTGCCATGCCACTGACTCCTCCAGTGAATCAGTAATTAATTGAAAGAGGCTGTCAGTATAAATGAACTAGATACAAGCCTGGCACTCCACTTCACCCTCAAGCAAGGGCTAGCTGAGCCACCCCCCCAACACAAGTGTTCCCCATCACTGGTCTGAGCAGATGCTGCTGCTGCAGTGACTGACCACACTAAAGGTGTTTGGGCTTCCTCCTTTTCTTCCCCCTCTTAATCTTCAGGTAGATCTGCACTGTGGAGAGACAGTCTGAAAGTTGTCAAAAGTGTGACAGGCAACTGCACCTTCATGTGCTGCCAGTCTTTGCTGCCTCCTCTGGTTGCACTTCATTCAGGTGTCACTCCTCATGATGAGCTGATACTACAACTGTGCTCTCAGTATTACTATCTGTTTGACTGTTATACAGTTGCTATGCAGAAATCTGCTTCAGTAAATGCTTAGTAAAGTTTTATTACAAAGATAATGAGAAACTGAATACAAAAATCACAATAAATTTATAGAAACATAAAGCTAAGTTGAAACACGAACAGACAAAATAGACTCAAGTAAGTTAAGAGGGTAAAATGGAAGTAGAATATGAAGTTTTCCCATGTACCATCTAAGACCATTGCAAATCGAAATGTTTCAGGTGCAGAAGCCAGCCAAAGAGAAAACCATGAAGGCAGGATCCTTCATAGGCAGGAGCATGACAACCAAATGAATGAATGAATGAATGCCAGATGTAACAAGCTTAACCACCAGCTTTGTGTGCTCTCTTCTCTAAAACTCTATGTCTCACACTTGCATTAGCACAGGCTAGCAGTGCCGTAAGTCATCATACTTACTGTTCGTCTTGCTCTGCAATCCATGGAATGCCTATGTATCAGTCAGACATGTAAGCCAAATCCAGCTTCTTGAAAGGGACATAAAAATGACCCAGTAGGCATCCCTTGAAATCCCTGTGAAAGTAATACAAGAAAGTTTATATCAGAAATTATACAGAAGCTTTGGGGTTTTCAAATACCAGAAGCCATAACTTTCCAGCAGCATGAGCTAAACTTTAGACTCTAAAGCAAATTGGTAGAAAATCACAGCTGCAAGAATGTTCATGAATTACATTCCATGCATTCAGCCTGTACTCATTTGTGAGATGCACAGCCATAAGTTCATTTTACAGGATTTGGCCCCTATGCATTGGCTGCTTATAAAGACTGTGGTGAATAACAGTATAATTAAGTAAACATTTTCATGATAGAAGGCTTTATCTAGCTATGGCATATGCAAACAAATATAAATCTGTGGTGTTTGAAATGCTATCACATTTTGTTTGCATTCAAGCTACATTTCATTAAATACAGTGCAGTTAATTTTGGAAATTTCAGGATTAGTTAAATATATACATGAAAAGAGACATGGAAGAGCTCTCTGATCATGTAGCCCATGCGAGTATGACCCTGACCCCGAGTAGCATCCTGCCCTTACCAAGAATAATACCTCAGTATAAAGAAAAAAATATCAATTTCAACAATTGGCTAAGCTTCTGGTGTCATTCAAAGGGGATCCAGTGTCTATCAGCCTGGGATGACATGCTCGACAAGCCACGTTGCTTCACAAAAGATGGCTTGCACCTGTCACCCCTTGGCTTTCAAATACTGGCCAAGGCTCTTGCTACCCCCGTCATGCCTTTTTTTAGGCAAGGCTCAAAATTCAAACCCACCTCCGTAAACAGCACAAGTAAAAAAATGAAGTTTATGCTACTCAACGCCAGGAGTTTAAATCTCAAAATGCATGTGCTCGAAGCTCTCCTAAGTATGGAGAACGTCGACATCCGTGCAGTAACTGAAACCTGGTTCAAGGCTCCAGAGAGCACTCCAGCACTACTGGGCTATATCTCATACCACACATTTCGACCATAGAACACAGACCAAAACACAAAAGGAGGGGGTGTATCCATATTCATCAAGGATATCCACACTTCCAGGTTAGTGGGGCAGCATGATACCTCTGAGATCATCCATGTGCAGCTAACATCGGGCAAATCTGCAATGCAAATTGTGGCCTGCTACAGATCACCCTCCATGACCCAGGACCACCACTCCGCCTTTCTGGAGACACTGGAAAACATGAAGGTCCTACCGAACACCCTAATATTGGGCGATTTCAATTACCCTAACATTAACTGGGAAAACTACTTGAGTACAAACTCCCAGGCTCAGCGCTTCCTGGAATTTATCAACTCAAATTCCCTGGATCAGCCAATAAACTCCTCTACCAGAGGCCACAACATATTGGACCTGGTCATCACCAACATGGGCGACAGGTGTTCCGTACCAGAGGTCAACCTGTCACTGGTTAGATCAGACGATAAACTAATCACCCTGGATGTCCACACCCCACCACCACCCCCAAACAAGGAAACCACAGTGAAAAACTTTTCTAAAGCAAACTTCACCTTACTTAAGACAGAGGTGGTAAATTTCACAGCCCCCACGCTAAAGGATAATACTGCCCAAGATGTGGAATCCTTTACAGTTGCACTCTATGAGCACCTACAAGGATGCATGGATCATGCCATCCCTAGCAAAACCAAGATTCACTCCCCTAAGAAAAGGGAACCAGTCTGGTGGAGCCCTGCCATAAACAGGTTATACAACAAAATGAGGAAACTATTTCAGAAAAAAAGCAAATCCCAAGAAGGAAAGACATCCCTGATCAGTATCAGTAAGAAACTAAGGTCCCTCATAAAATCATCCAAGGCTAACTTCAAAAGAAAAATAGCCAAGGATTCAAAAGATAACTACAAAGCCTTCTTTAGATATGTCAAGAATCTAAGTGGCAACTCACAGATATGCCCTGAGCTAGTGCAAAGTAGCACAAAATATACTGAACCTACTGATATTGCCAACATCCTGGCAGATAGATTCAGTGCAAACTTCACCTCCCTCTCACCTTCAAAAGGGCCCACAACAATACTGGAAAAGTGTAGTGTCCCGGAAATCACAGAAGCACAGGTAAAAACAGCCCTTTCAAAATCCAAAAACACAGCATCAATGGGGCCAGATGGTGTCCCAGTCTGCATCTTGCACGAACTACAGAACAAACTAACCCCCCACCTAAAAAGGCTGTTCAACCTCAGCCTCTCCACAGGCTATGTGCCCATAGAATGGTGCATAGCAATGGTTATTCCGCTCCACAAAGGAGGGGCCACAACTGACCCTGGTAACTAGCCCATAAGCCTGACTAGCCTGGTCTGTAAGGCTATGGAACTCATCATGGAACTCATTAACAAAGATATTGGGAACCTCCAAACACTTGACCCGACCCAGTTCGGCTTTGTTAAGGGAAAATCATGCTTACTAAACCTGGTTGACTTTTTTGAGAAAGTCACCAAGGCCATAGATGAGGGAAAGGTGGTTCACACAGCCTACCTTGATCTCACCAAGGTGTTCAACACCATTCCTCACTCGGGTATTATAGAAAAACTCATCAGCCTGAACATAAACTCCTACGTCACAAGATGGGTTGCCAACTGGCTTACAGACAGAACTCACACGGTAAGAATAGTGGGCTCCAGGTCCGACTGTAAGCCAGTCAGAAGTGGTGTCCTGCAAGGCTCAGTTCTGGGAACCCTACTGTTCGGCATATATTTCTCAGAAGTACAGGCAAACACAGGAGGACTATGGCTAACCAAGTTCGCCGATGACTGCAAACTGGGAGCCATAACTGACTCTCCGGCTGACACGGACATCCTTCAAAAAGGCCTTACTGAGACAGACACCTGGTGTCAAAGTCATGGCCTCAAGCTAAATGCCAAAAAATGCATAGTCATCCCATCTGAGAAACAAAACACCTATGAATCACCACATAGGCAGCCCCCTTAATACAAAAGAGGTAATAAGAGATCTGGGGACCCAGGTAGATAGCAATCTCTCCTTTGACAATCATATTGCCAACGTTGTTAGGAAATGCTTCTATGTGGCCCATTTAATTACTAAGGGGTTCACATCTAGAAATAAAGAGGTTATAGTGCCCCTCTTCTCATCACTCATCAGACCCATCATAGAGTACAATGCCCCATTTGGGATGTACCTCACAAGACACTTCCAACAGCTGGAAAGACCACATAAGCACCTCAACAAGAGGATTACTGGCCTCAAACATATGTCCTATGCAGCACAACTGAAAAAACTCCGGCTGTACTCAGTGACATATCACTTACTCAGAGGTGATCTCTGCCTGACTTATAAAGCCATGTCCAACTCAAAATTGTTGGACATGCTCCACCTAAAGAAATCCAAGTCACTGCGAGCCACGTGCTCTAGTGAGCTAAACCTTGCCACAACAATAAATAGAACATGCTGGAGGGATATATTCCTGTCATAGAGACTCCCCATGCTTTGGAACAAAATTCCAAATTACATCAGGCAGAGCCCCTCACTAAAACTCTTCAATAGAAGCCTTGACGAGTGGATGGGTAACAGAAAATACATCCCTGGGATCACTTCATTGGCTCTGCTTGACAGAGACGCAGTTAATTAATCAATGGGATGGCGAAAGCCGACACACTCTGGCTAGGCTTATACATGCCCTTGGGCAGATAGCCTAGTACCTACCTATGAACTTAATCTTGCTGATAAGGTAAATACTTTTCATTATGATAACTATTTTCACACGTCAGAGCAATGATACAGCATTAGTTTTTTTTGTTACATTTATTTATAGGGATAACAATGGTATGTGGTATTTGGACCATGTGCTTAAATGGTTGTTTGCATACATCTGCACTTCCAGTTATGGCTACATTTTGAAAACTGTGGTACAGTTTCAAAGTTTCTATATATCCCTGGGGTGTACACTGGGGTATTATTATGCAACATATTAACGCACCATTTTAAAGGTTAGTTTATCTCATGACACAGTGTGTAGTAACCTAACATGGCTGATTGATCCTGTATATTGTATATATCTGCATAGGTGAACCAAGTACATTCAGAGTATATGTACCCATATCCTTCACAGTCACAGTCTGCATTTCTATAGTGTCTATGTTTATAAAAGTAAACCAACAAATCAAAGTGACCACCATGGCTAATAACATATAATTTAATGAAAGGATAAGCACTTTCGCACAATTAGTGCTTCATCAGATTCATATACGAAAAGTATTAAAACAATGTCTATAAATACATACAACATCATAGTTAAAACACAATTCAACCAATAAAAATGATTCAATTAGTGATGTAATTCCCTTCTCTTGAGGGCAGGTTTTAAAGGCATACTACTGTTCAAACCTGGTGTTTTATCTGTCTGCATAGTAGCAATCCAATTCATTTCAGCCACTTTTGTTTTATTAACCATGTCACCTCCCCTTACATCACCCATAATGATTTGTATCACTGAAAAAATAAAAGAATGATTATTATTACTGGCCACATGTTTGTCTAAAGCATTCAACATGTTCCCTTTCCTGATATCACACATATGTTGCAAGACCCACTCTTTCAGCATCCTGTTCATTTTTCCTGTATAAAATTATATACATAATTTGCATCATGCCAAATATACAAAATTGCTAGTTTTACAATCTGCATAAAAGTTGAACTTGAATTTACGCCCAGATACAGGGTGTGTGAAAATATTACTACAAGACATAAGTGAACAGGCCTTGCAGTTCCTGCAAGGAAATATACCCATAGTAGTAGATTTAATTTCTCTTTTATGATGAGATGTATAACAAAGTTGTCTTTTCAATGAGACATTGGTTTTAAAAGTAAACTGAGGTTTATCACCTAGGATCCCTTTGATCTTATCATCAGACAATAAAATGGGCCAATTTTTTATTTTAATGTCACACACTCTATTAATATTACTACTATAAGTGAGTGATATCCTATTTATTAAGTTATTACATACATTCATGTATCCAGACCCACCATGTACAGTCAAATCTTCACCTAAGTTAGTCGTCAAGTAATGTGGTTTAACAATAGTACACCATAAATCAGTGACCTCATTCAGCACATTTGCAATATCTGATGTCTTATAACCTCTTCCTAGGAAATCATCCATTAACCCCTCATTGGCTTGAAGATATTCATTGTTATTTGCATGTAGTCTAGACATTCTCAAGAACTGGCCCTTAGCTACATTTCTAAAAACATGCATTCGATGCATACTGGTTTGATGTAACAAACCATTTCTTCTACAGTCTTTCCTAAACAAAGAACTATCAATACGGCCATTGCATGTAGTTATTTTCACATCCAAAAAATTGATGGATTGATTAGAATATCTAAACGAAATTTTAAAAACAACTACTCTATTGCTCCATATAAGTAATAGACTGCTCTAATGAGTCATTTATTCCCCTCCAAAAAATAAAAACATCATCCACAAATCTCTTGTAATATAATAAATGTGGACTATAAATATGATGTGAAAAAACAACATTACTCTCCCAGTTCGTCAACACCATGTTGGCGTAGCTGTTGGCGCAGGGCGTATTGATTGCCACTTCAAGTTTCTGTTTTCTGTTTATAATAAACTTTATCAAAAGCAAAAATGTTGTTTTCTAATACTAACTCTAGGGTGCCTAGTAACTCTATCTGAGAAGATGTAATTCTTTGACAGACTCAATTCCAAAATCATTGGGTATTACTGTAAAAAGACTACAAATGTCAAGTGTAACAAGTAATACATCAGGTCCTAGAGAGCCCTGCATGGCAGTGTATTCACCAAACGTACATAAAAAATGTCTAGTATCCTTAATAACAGCAGGTGCATAAGCCAAGAACTCCTTCAGTTGATTCTCGATATTTATTTATTTTACTTATTTCACATTTGTTAACCACGTTAGTCCAACTGAGTTTGCAAACAAACCCATTTTCAGTGGAGACCTGAGGGGAAAAGCTCCAGCAAATATAAGTAAAGATAAAGTGACAATAAACAAATATTAAATAACAATCAAAATACAAAATAACTGTAAAAAAGAAAAGGTTATTAACTATTTGCATTGCACTGATAATAAGCAACCCATTTTCAGTGGAGACACAAAGTAAAAGAGCCCCAACAAACATAAGCAAAGATAAACATACAGGACAAAAACTATTAAAAATAACAATGCAAATACGAAATTAATTATAAAGAGAAAAACAAAAGAAAAAAATATGAACATTAAGGGTTGCACTGATAGCAGTGGTCATAGTGTACTACATATGAGAGTAAAAACAAAAAGATAACCATTGCTCAAAATAAGGACAATACATAAACATTGATAGGAAGTGGGGGGGGAGATAAATGGTCTGGAGAATGGGAGAGTGGGAGAGAAAGGAGGGGGCTATAGTAGGGCTATAGTAGTAGAGCTGAGGGTTTAGGAGGTTAGTTTAAGCAGATGTTACTAACAGAGAAAGAAAGTTAGAAGATGTAACAAGTTATACAGTAGGACAGACTATGTAAATAGAAATAAACTCTGTAACCCATCCACATCCCAATACTATAGGGCGCATGGGTGGGGTAAAACTATTTATGTATTTTAGGCAACCCATGTATGAGGGGAATCTGCGGTTTGTCAACTATCATAAAATCATAGAGCTCTTTCGTTATTTAGCCGTAAACAAAAACTCATACAAGTAACTGTGTATATTGTTATCAATTCTATTCACTTCAGCCTCTGAAATAACATCATAAGTTATAGAATCATTAAGCATCTCATTCATAATTTCAGTATATTTAGTAGAATCCAACAACACTATCGCCCCTTATCAGCAGGTCGAATGGATATATTAGAATTGTCACTCAATTGCTTCAACACTAATTGCTCCTCATTATTTAAATTATAAAAACATTTTGCATTACATTCATCATTAAAGTTTGTTAAATATTTCCATTTTACAAACCTTTAAAAAACCGTTAATAGTCGGGTGCAATTGCAGATTAAAGTATTTATTGTCCATGGCATTTTTCTCAGGAAATAAAAGTTTCAACGCTATTCTTTATGCATACATTCTCAAATCTATGATAACATCACTGATGTGCGATAGTCTAGCTGATACAAAATTGAAACCTTTGTTAAGAAGTTTCTCTTGACTATCAGTTAAAGGTACGTTAGACAGATTTATAACTAGCAATGCAGATTCATGCTCAATGACCCCTCTAAGGCATTCTCTTCCTCTGTTGACAACTTCCGTTTCTTCCGATTCTGGCTGTGAGACCGCCCTCTCCTCTGTGGTTGATTCACCCTGAAAGGGACTGGTAAAACAGGGAAAACCTTATCAATAGTTTCATGATTCAACGGAGTTTTAGGTCTAGTTCCACTTTGTATTACATTAACAGCAGGTGTCTGAGATGGTGCTTTGGCAACTGTGGAATTTAAATTATCCACAGTAGATGGTAGTGGTTGTTGCAAATCTATGCACTGCGCGTCTCCACTCAAATTGACAACATATTTCTCCTGATATTGCTGCCCATGAGGCCAGATAAAAATATGGCCCTTGCTAAAGTCATTAAAGTCTTTATCTAGCTTTCTTTTTTTCTGCGATTGTAGCCGATCATCATAAGCAGCCAAACTGATTAAAACATTATCAATCTCTGTTGTATAGCATGCTCCATTGAATCTGTCACTAAGTTCCTTTTGTAGGAGTTCTATCTTGGTAATTAATTTATTTTCACAAGGACGAAAAAATTCAATGAGCAGTTTAATATAGTTGAAATTCAACCCCATATTTAGAGACTGCCATTTCTTTAATAACTCTGGAAATGTCTCTCCATAGGACCTGATGTATTACTTGCTACACTTGACATTTGTAGTATTTTTACAGTAATATCCAATGATTTTGGAACTGAGTCTGTCCAAGAGTTTCTAAAAAGTAATAGCCATATTATGTCTTCCAGATAGAGTTATTAGGCACCCTATTAGAGTTAGTATTAGAAAACAATATTTTTGTTTTTGATAAAGTTTATTATAAGCAGAAACTTGGAGTGGCAAGGATTACATCCTGCGCCAACAGTTACGTGAACTGGGAGAGTAATGTTGTTTTTAAATATTCTATTTATAGTCCACATTTATTATGTTACAAGAGATTTGTGTACAAAGTTTTTATTTTATGGAAGAGAACAAATGACTCATTAGAGCAGTTTATCAATTATATGGAGCAATAGAGTAAATTTTCGTTTAAATATTCTAACCAAGCCATAGATTTTTTGGGATGTCAAAATAACCATTAGAGCAGTTTGTCAATTATATGGAGCAATAGAGTAAATTTTCGTTTAAATATTCTAATCAATCCATAGATTTTTTGGATGTCAAAATAACTATATGTGATGGCCATATTGATAGTTTTTTTTGTTTAGGAAAGAATGTAGAATAAATGGGTTGTTAAATCATACTAGCATGCATCCAATGCATGTTTTTAGAAATGTAGCTAAGGATCAGTTCTTTACAATGTCTAGGCTACACACAAATAACAATGAATACCTTCAAGCCAATGAGAGGTTAATGGATGATTTCCTAGGAAGAGGTTATAAGACATCAGATATTGCAAATGTGCTGAATGAGGTCACTGATTTACGGTATACTATTGGTAAACCACATTACTTGATGACTAACTTAGGTGAGATTTGACTGCACATGGTGGGTTTGGAAACATGAACGTATCTAATAATAACTTAATAAATAGGATATCACTCACTTATAGTAGTAATGTTAATAGAGTGTGTGACATTATAAATAAAAATTGGCCCATTTTATTGTCTGATAAGATCAAAGGGATCCTAGGTGATAAACCTCAGTTTACTTTTAAAACTAATCTCTCACTGAAAAGACAACTTTGTTATACATCTCATCATAAAAGAGAAATTAAATCTACTAGGATGGGTAAATTTCCTTGCAGGCACTGCAAGGCTTGTTCGCTTATGTCTTGTAGTAATATTTTCACACACCCTGTATGTGGATGTAAGTTCATATTCAACTTTTACGCAGATTGTAGAACTAGCAATCTTGTATATTTGGCATGATGCAAATTATGTATATCATTTTATATAGGCAAAACAAGCAGAATACTGAAAATGCTGGTCTTGTAACATATGTGTGATATTAGGAAAGAGAACATGTTGAATGCTTTAGCCAAACATGTGGCCAGTAATAATAATAACTTTTTAAAAATTTTCAGTGATACAAATCATAAGTGGCTGAAATGAATTGGATTGCCACTATGCAGGCAGATAAAACACCACGTTTGACCAGTAGTATGCCTTTAAAACCAAACCTAAAGAGAAGGGCATTACATCACTAATTAAATTTGTTATTGGTTGAATTGTGTTTTAACTATAATATATGTATTTATAGACATTGGTTTAATATATTTTGTATATGGATCTGATGAAGCACTGATTGTGTGAAAAGACTTATCCTTTCATTACATTATATGTTATTAGCTGTGGTGGTCTCTTTGATTTGTTGCTTTACTATAATACATTTGGCATCTCAGCATCCTTTAGTTGCCGTTGGCTTTTTATTCATTTGATTTATGTTTATAAGAGTCACAATGTCCAAAGAATAAAATAGGTAGAATTAGAAAACTTCAGCACTGCTAAAAATTATAACAAGGCAGCATGGGCTGTATCTATTAGTAAGAGGGGGTGTAGACCAGCTACTGAGGAAGCACTTTGGACAGTTTCTGCTGTTGGAGAATCAGTATTATGATGTAGGTATTACCAGAGCTGTATCCTGCTCTAGGTAAACTTGGCAATTGCCTAGAGCTCATTTGCTGGCTACATTAAATTTTTTAATTAAACAATTACAGTAAAATTGTATATCTCTTTCTTAAGGGTGCAGCATAAAAATTTCTCATTTCTTTTTCAAGGACATAGCATATAGCCCATAGTCTGTGCATATATCATGCAGCAACGTGTGAAATTTCAACAGTGCAACCTTAGGCCAGTGAAAGTGGAACACAACATGCACTGGAACTTTTACTTTTCTCCGCTTACTTTGCACAAATAACAATGTTATCATAGACTGTGGATTCCTCAACAAGTGCTCCAAGAGGTGTGTGTGTGCAATGCCCTAGTTAGGAATTGTAGGTTAGTTAACTTGCTCAGGCTCAAACACTGTACCTTGGCTAGGGGAAACAAGAGCCATAATCCTCTACACCAACTACCAGACTACTAATTTAGTAATCAGAGTTGATTGAATGTGCTGAAATGGGTAATTTTGTATTTTATTGGTTTATACATCATGGAAAAAAAATCTTCAAAACTACCGGGGTGCATTTTCAAGGAATGTAGCTCGCAGTGTATTTTGAAGGAATGTCGAGTTTCAAGGCAAGAGAAGTTTACTGTTGCTCATGCCAAGTCTGTTTTCAATGTGCAACTGTTTCATTTAGCAAATAGCCATTAGTGTTTGAGCTACAGAATTTCAAAGCAGTATTAACATGGCAGGTAGCATATTTGCCTTTGGTGCACAAGGCTGTGGGTTCTACTTCTACATCTTGTAGATGTTTTGCTAATAATGCTCAGAGCAGTGCAATGATGCTCTGAAATTGACAAACATTCATAAGTGCTGCTGTAGTGTAAGACCCACTCTTAATAGTGCTTAGGGGTGCTTAAGAAAACCTTATTAAGGGCACAATAAGCAGTACTGGGCCTCACACTAGAGACTAACAGCTGACAGTGCTTGCCAGTAAAGAACAGTAGGCAGAAGGCAGAAACATGTTTAAAGCTGTAAGAATGTCACACGATCCCACTTATACACAGAATGGGGGTATAATGGAGTGTATAATAGCATTGAAAACACCAAAGTAAAACTACCACCAACTTCCCAGAGCAGCAAAGTCCAACAAAAATAAGAGCAAATAATCTAAGAACACTGATGGACCAAAGGAAGGCACGACTCTCTAGGTTAAAAACTTAATTTATTGTAGGTCATAAGCGCTTTTGCAGCTACTGTTGCTTCATCAGATAACAAACATATTGAACCAAAACTGTTTTTTAAAACAGAGAAGTGAAACAGTATCAAGTCACATGACCACAAAATCTAAAGAAACACAGCTAAAATATATGCTATTTAAACAGCACATAAAAACATGCACATATAAATACAACATAAAAACTACATAAAATGTTTTTATAAAACTTCCTATAAGCAGGTAAAAAATACTGATTTAGCTAACAAGAAAACAAACGTATATAATTGCAAATGCAAAGGCAAATAGTCTCATCTGGCTAGTAGTCTTGACTTCAATTTGGGTTTAATGGGTACATACTCATTCAACCCATGCCCCAAATTTCCCCTCAGCCTGATAATCCATTTAACTTCCATCTGTTCAGTTTGATTCCTTATATCTCCACCCCTTATAGTCTCAAAGACTCTATCAATAACAAGAAATTTAAATGTGTGCCTAGAATCAGTGGCCAGTACATGTTTTGACAAGGCACTAGTGCTTCCCTTTTGTATATAATAAATATGTTCCTTTATTCTCCCCTTCTTGCACCCCAAGCTTTGCCAACTTGGTCAGGGCCTATTAGGAGAAGTACTACATATTTACTAGTCCCTTTGCTGAATGTTGGTCATTCTATATTAATTTCCTAGACGATATTCTTATCATCTGGGATGATTCTGCCACAAAATTGAATGAATTTCTCGAGTATATCAATGGTAGTACTTCTTTCCTAAAGTTTACCCATACGTTTGATCATGATTCAATGGCCCATTTGGATGTATTGGTAACCAAGGATTATTCGACAAATTGTTTTTGTTCCAACATCTACCAGAAAAAAATGTTTTCCAGCTCTTACCTCTACTTTGATAGTTGGCATCCACAATTTCAAAAGGGCTCAATGACTGCTGTATCCATTAACCCAATCTTAAAATTGAAAAGTATGGAGGGGTAATTCATCAGTCTTCTTTTTAATTTGTTGTATATACATCGTTGCAACATGTTTTGCACTGTTTTTTCACCTATACACAATGTTTCAAACTGTCATTACATTTTTCAAGTTTTTAATTCATTTTTTTAAGCATTATTTGTATTGCTCAGCTTTAACCACATGACTACAGGATGTTCCATTATATTGTGCGGTTTATGTGAGTACTGCAGTTCTGATGAAGCTTTGATGTAAGCCAAAAGAGCTTGACTGCTGTTTTTGCTCAATAAATCTTTTGTGGTTGCTACTAGCTGTGAGGTTTATACTGGACTTGTGTGCTCCCTGGACCTTCATCAGTTTTTCTTGTTTGGTTCCTGGTTTCCCTTGTTGGATTTGTTTATGGCCACTGGAGGAAATTCTGGGTCAGCCAACTTGGATCTGGTTTCCCAAATCCGTGCTGGTATAGGTAACCTCACTGCTCTTTTGGACAAAATCAATCTACAACTGCAAGGTAACAATACTTCTGCAACCAAGATTAATTCTCAGTTGGAGCAATGTTTTAGTTACCTTTCCTGTTGGTCTAACCAACTTGATGGGGTTGACAAGTCATGGAATTTTAAATACCGGGAGCTGTTGTACTTTGATACATGGAAAGCTGACATCTTTAAATTTTCTTTGTCAAGCTCCAGTCAGGCAAACACTGACCATAACATTATAGATGAGCGCTCCTTTTTTGACCTGTTATAGTTATTTCAGGAGAAATTACTGGTGTATAAAAAACTTCAATTGGATAATGCATATTTGCAGGAGAACATAAAGAGAGGCTTAATTCCTAAAAGCCTATGTTGGTGGCATTTCCCTAAACTGACTATGACTTTCACAAAGCTTTAATTAATATTTTTAGCAAAGCAGGCATGGACATAATTCATTTAATCATACATGAAAATGAAGTCAAATTAGGCAAGTTATCTCGTGATCTGGTTATTATTAATACTAGTTTAACTACTGATGGTTTATTTGATCACTATTACACCAACTACTATAACCTGTTCAAAAAGATTGATGAAACTTGTGCTGTAATAAAAACCAGGAAAGTTAGAAAACTGCAAAGAGCTACTGAAGCTTATGCCAAAGGTAAGACAGATCCCCCTCCCCCAAAGGCATCTGAACTTGGGCAGCCAATAGCAGCACAAGAATGAGATGATGGACAGTGAGAGGGCTTACATTCATACAATTCTGAGGACTTGGGCTTCCAGGAAGCATCTGGAAACAGTGAACAACTGCCAAGACGTTCTGAGAGGTTCTACCAAAAGGATAAAGTAAAAGGGCAGGAATCTAGTACTTTTACTGCTAAAGAACATAACAAAAATTGGAATATAGGCAATGATCCTACCTTTGTGCATTTGGGAGCCAGGCCAAAGGCTTCTCATTCCAGATCATTCAACAGCGGCTCAAACAACTTTAAGGCTGGTAACCAGTTGCAAAAAAATGCTCAGGGAAGAAAATCCATGAGGAAAAAACATTATTAAAGGATCGGGTAAGTACTACTGGTGATTATTTACCCATTTCAATTGGCAGAACAATGGGATTTGAGACTGTACAAGTTTGTAATGACATTAATCCACTGCTTAGTTCATGCTCAGAATTTTTAATGGGACATGTGGACATTGTCATTAATACGACAGATTTAGATAGTTCAAGTTTGTTTGGACAATTTGATGCTTTGCCTGATAGGACAAGCTTAGACATCTCTGACTTTAACTATGTAGGTCATTTGGATAATATGCCTATAGTTACTTTTGAGAATCACTGTGTTTGTTGTGAAAGCCAATGCTGTAAATTTTGTATTCTCTGTACACCAGCATGTGGATACAATTCATCCTTGAGTCATGAGTTCAGCTCTGGCAAGATAGTTTTGAGTTGGTTTCACCTACGTTTAATGGTGCAAATATTGGAAATTGTTATGCTTTGTCTGAATTGGTACTCATGGATGTAAACAAGTCAATTAATTTTGGCAGTTCCATTTGTTCAACCACCACTTGTGAGTTTCACAGAATTTGACAGCCTGTTCAATGGTTAATTCTCCTTTGAGGGATATTAACAGTGGATTTGAAAATGGAGAATTTTTACATTACACCACTTATGCAATGACCAATTTACTTTGTGAAGCTGAAGTTGATGCTAGTGACTTTTGTATTTCTAATAGTCAGTTTCCCAGATGAGTGCAGTTGACATAGACTTTGGGATGAATTTTGGAGCATTACAAAAGGATGTTGTGAACAGGGGGGATCCAGGCATTAAGTTAGTTAGTGAGGCATAGCTGGATGATTGTCCTGTGAACAGGGGTATCCAGGAGTTAAGTTAGTTAGTGAAGCATAGCTGGATGACTGTCCTGTGAACAGGGGGGATCCAGGCATTAAGTTAGTTAGTGAGGCACAGCTAGATGACTGTCCTGTGAACAATAGGGATCCAGGCATTAAGTAAGTTAGTGAGGCACAGCTGGATGACTGTCCTGTGAACAGGGAGGATCCAGGCATTATGTTAGTTAGTGAGGCACAGCTGGATGACTGTCCTGTGAACAGGAGGGATCCAGGCATTAAGTAAGCTAGTGAGGCATAGCTGGATAACTGTCCTGAATCCCTGAATAATTCAGCCGCAAATATTGTTCACATTGATACTGTTAATATGGTTGTTACTGAACCTGCTTTACAAGTATCCAAGTCTATTGGGTCTAGTTCTAGCTTGTTTTCTAATGTTGAAAATATGGCTACCCATAATAATTTTGGAGAGATACCAGTTTGTATTCAAAATATGGATAGCGATTTTTCTGTGTATAACTTTTCAAGTTTCAACATTACAATTGAGCATGCCAATGTGTTAAGCAAAAGGTTGAGTTTTGTGCCAGCTAAGGAGTCTAATTTGGCTGAGGTTTTAATCAATTTAAAATTGTTTACATGTAAGGTTAGTTTGGCATTCTGGTTCAAAACTGACTCTTTGAACTATAGCACAAACTCCCAACAAACATCTCAAAAAAGCTAGTTCATTCAACCCACCCTTAAATAGCAGGTTATCTTTCTTTGAGAAAATGTGTGAATTAGAAATTCAGAGATCTTTTTCTAAAAAAAACATCTAGAGACTACAACTTATCCAATGAGGAGGTATTGATGTTCAAAGAATTATGTAGTAACAAGAGTACCAGGATAATGAAACCAGACAAGGGTGGGGGAATAGCTGGGATGGACATCAATGACTAATAATTATATGCATGAGCTGCTTTTCACCAAGACTTATGTCCAGATATCTAAGAATGAGCTCAACATTGCCTATTTGAAAATTGATATCTGTCTTTATGACATAGTTATGCAAAGGCAAGTTAACAGTGGCATGTACAGTTATTTACTCAATCAGCATCCAGTGGTAGCGGGCATCTTTGGGATACCCAAAATCCAAAAAGATCTCCAAATCCACTTTTGAGACCCATAGTGGATGCAGGTAGAAGCAAAATCTTATGCATAGCCAAATATGTGGACAACTTGCTAAAACCATCAGTCGCTAAAGTCCAACATATTTGTAAGGATTCTTAGGATGTTTTGACTAAGCTAACAAAGCTCAGGTTCTCAGGTGATTGTACTTTGGTCACAATAGATGTCCAAATTGTATATTCTGTCATTCCTCACAAGGTAGGGCTGGAGTGGTTGGAAAGTTTTCTTTCTGAGATAGGACTGTTGTTGAACAGTGACATCAGCATGGCTTGTACACTTATGGATCTGGTTTTGACCAATAATTTTCTTTATTTTGAAGATCAGTTGTTCATACAGGTGAGTGGGGTGGCCATAGGGGCTTCTTGCACCCCAAGCTTTGCCAACTTGGTCATGGCCTATCGGGAGAAGCACTATGTATTTAATAGTCCCTTTGCCAAATGTTGGGATGAGTCTGCCACATAATTGAATGAATTTCTCAAGTATATCAATGGTAGTACTTCTTTCTTAAAGTTTACCCATACGTTTGATCATGATTCAATGGCCTATTTGGAGGTACTGGTAACCAAGGATTATTAGAGAAATTATTTTTGTTCCAACATCTACTGTAAAAAAATATTTTTCAACTCTTACCGCCATTTTGATAGTTGGAATCCACAGTTTCAAAAGAGGGCTGTGGTCAAGGGGTAGTTGGTCAGACTTGCTCATATGATTTCTGATGATGCCACCTTCACTGTTGAAATAGACAAATTGATTGGCATGTTCAGTAAAAGAGGTTACCCCCCCCATGAGTTATTGGACAACATTAAGGAAGAAGTCCAGGGTAAGAGGAGGAATGTTTTTTACATACTGCTACTACCTATTCCTGGTAGTCGAACTGATGACCATTTGGCTGGTAATAGCTTGTCTCAAGAAACACAACCATCAATTGTCCCTTTTGAACGTTCAATAATAGTTACCTTTTCTGTTAACATCTATGATGTAGTGGACACAGTGCGTAATTTCTGGCCATTTGTGATGAGTATCAATGAAGGCAAGGCGTTGTTTGAGGTAAAGCCAAAGGTTGTGTTCCAAAATGGCAAGTCTTTTAAGAACCTTTTAGAAATGAAATGTGACGTGAGTTATTCAAGTAGACCTAAGGGCATATACAAATGCTATCATTGCAATTATTGTCAACATATTTTATTGTGCGACTCATTTTTCATCAGGGATAGGAAATTTAAGGTAAAAAAACACATCAGTTTTGTATTCAAGGGGGTGGTATATGGAGCTCTTTGTCAATGTTGTAAGGCATTCTACATTGGAAAGACTAGCCGTAAGCTGGAAGAAAGAATTTATGAACACTTGAATGACATCAAGAAAGGGAAGAACACCAATGCCTTGTATAGGCATATTTCAGCTTTTCCTGACCACCACTTCAAGTTTGTAGTGCTGGACTATATGGGATGGGATGCAAAGGGTTTTAGCACAGATGAACATCACAACAAGAAGGAACTAATCTGGATTTTGATGTGTGATGCCCTGACTCCCCCTGGGCTCAATGACTGCTGTTCCATTGCCCCAGTCTTAAAATTGAAAAGTATGGAGGGGTAATTCATCAGTCTTCTTTTTAATTTGTTGTATATACACTGTTGCAACATGTTTGGCACTGTTTTTTCACCTATATACTCTGTTTCAAACTGTCATTACATTTTCAAGTTTTTAATTAATTTTTTTTAAGCATTATTTGTATTGGTTAGTTTTAACCACATGACTACAGAATGTTCCTTTATATTGTGTAGTTTATGTGATTACTGCAGTTCTGATGAAGTCTTGATGTAAGATGAAAGTGCTTGACTGCTATTTTTACTCAATAAATCTTCTGTGGTTACTACTAGCTGTATGGTTTATACTGGACTTGTGTGCTCCATTGACCTCCATCAGTTTTTCTTGTTTAGATCCCCTATCTATCTGTACTATAGTGTTCCACAGTTATCGCACGTGCCCCAGAGCTTATACAGCTGACAAGTGTCCAAAGGTACTGCTATGGTGAATGACTTCAGCAGATCTTGTACAGTCAGGCCTTTGTATGTGTACTGAGGGGGGTAAGGCATCATAATACTTTAACCTACAAACAGACACTCACACAAAGGTGGGTGATCTGATATTACAACCTCCTACCTCAGTACTATTACACAATGGGACTCACCTTCATGCTGGCATATGCGACTGGTTACAACTGGTATACAACTCTCCCCAGCAGGACATCAGTCTATGCCTTTCAGGGTATCCCTGTCTATGACTCACTCTTTGTGTGTGTTTCCCTGTGTCTCTCTCTCTCTCTCTGTCTCTATCACCATCTGTCTCTCTCTTCCCCATGTCTATGCGTGTGTATGCTTGAAATATTGTTCTGTGTTACCCATATATATGTCTGTATCACACACAATAGATGCAGATATATCACATATGGACCACCTACAGCTAGCTGAGGGTACTCCTGTCTGACAGGTGTGGGTACAGAAGTTAAGGTGTACATAGCTGCCTGTATGCAAAGACATCTATTTACAATACAGTTGTATACACCAATGTGGGTTTAGACATGGGCTGTAATTCTCTAAATGTATGAGCATATCCAGTATGACCTTCTATAGTAAGAGTGGGACTCAATTCCAGGGATAGTTGTACTCTGGTCCAGTGTTTTGTGTGCTACAGCCATACCTGTCAACCTGTTAGTGCAAGAAATATGGAGATAGCCTGCCAAAATGGGGGAACAATGACCCAAACATAGGGAGATATTGTAAATATTGTTCTTATTAATGTAGAAAGATGCTAGAGTAACAGGGTTTGTTTTAGCAGATATATTCTGACATATATGTCGTCTGACAATGAAATGTATTGTGTCATTACTTTCAGATATCCTCAGATCATCACAGTGATTTACCTGGAAAATACAAGATGTATGATGCACAGACCAAAATTGTGAGCAAATCTATAGACATTCTTGCCCAATCCGGCCGGTTGAGAGGTGTGGCTACAACCGATTGGCTGATAAAGCTGTGTAAACAGTCCAGCACCTCAGTGATATACTGGCTGGAGAGCTCCTGCTTGCATGGTATTCTTCTTAACTGATAACCATGTCCTGGTGTGGGTACATAGTGCATTCTACTAAGCAGAGATGTCCATTATATGTGTGGTATATTCCACATAGCACTGTAATTTCCAGCTATGTCAGTGGCATAGCAGTACAGAGTAATGTGGTGAACCACTGACAGACATTTGTTTATAGGTTGATATGAGGTTACTAGGCTATTGGGTCTGAAGCCCTTATAACCCTTGCAGGTGAGAGTGTAGCCCATGTTAAAGACATGTCAGCACCCAACACCCCTGTCCAGCAGGGACACAGGTGGAGTCACAGGACTGTATTTTCTGTTTCCCATACACTTATACAGGGAGCACTTCACAATGGGTTTGAGGCACTCAGCTTGATGTGGACAGAGAGTATATTCCACAGATAGGGGAGTCTGTGGGGAATGTATCTGTCATACCAACAAGCCCTGCTGATATCACAGACCAGGTTGATGGTGCACCTACAGGTTGTTCGAGTGGGCCTTGTCTTCCAGATGTGCAACAGTCCCATCATGGCAAGGTCTGGATTGCTTTGTATGCCAGACAGAGGTCACCTCTGAGGAGTCTGTCTGGAACTGAGTAGAGGGACAGTGTTGTTAGCCTATCTGTGTAGGGTAGGTGTTTGGGGTCCTGGAATCTCCCGGTGAGGAACCTCTGTGATCTCTCCAGCTGCAGCATGTACTTTGGGAGGTATGCAGAAGGGGCGTTGTACAAAATAATTGGCCTTATAAGCTTAGAATACATGGATCTTATGACCTCTTTGTCCCTGGATGACTTACCCTTACTTTTGAGTTGGCCCATCTAGGAAGCTTTCTGTACAGTGGAAGTGACATGGTGCACATACTTCAACTTGCTATCAACATGGGTGGCCAAATGCCTCAGTACTGATTGTGTACATGGGACATTGTTGTTAATGTGATAATATGTGGGGACATCAGTCTCCTCGACTGGGATGATGATGTATCTGCAGGCATTCAGCTTGAGGTCATGTTTCTGGCAGCAGTAATTTTTATTGGTGAGACCCTGTTGTGGGACATCCACATCTCTTTGGGTATTGACGACTGTTCACAACTTGCAGTCATCTGGCAGGTCGGTTAGCCATAGGCCAGTGTTTTTGGCCTGCACCTCAGGAAAGTATATCCCATATACCAGAGGCCCCCAGACCAATCCCTGTGGTATGCCACTCATTACGGGTGTACTGCTTGTTTTGGCTACCCCTATTATGATCATGTGGGTTCAATCAATGAGCCAGTTTGCTACCCATCTGGTAACATGGATTGCTCCCTAGTTGACAGGGTTCATGTACTATGGCCAAGTGGGAAACAGTGTGTAAGGCTTTGTCCAAGTCATGGTGGCTTGAGTGCACCATCCTTCCCTCATCCATGCCTTTGTTGGCTGTCTCAGGGATATTAACCGGAGTTCACTGACATACCTTGCCTTGAGAAAGGTAGACTGTGTGGGGTCAAGTATTTGGAGTTTGCTAATGTCCCTGTTAATGAGGTCTATGATGATCCATTGCATGGCCTTGCAGATCAGGCTAGTTAGGCTGATGTGTTTTTAATTTCCTGGATCAGTGTACACTCCACGTTGGTGTACAGGGCTGACAATGGCTGTCCACCATTCGGCTGTGACAAGGGCAATACTCAGGCTTTGGTTGTGTAGGGTGTATACTGATGCTGCAAGTTCATGCCTGGGTTCATATAGGTTGCAGGCTGGGATGTATTCAGGTCCCATGGAGGCTGTCTTCTTGGCTTTGAGAGGGCAGTGATGTTCTATTCCCTAGTGTTAAGGGTTGGGTGGTCAGGTACTGGGGATGTCCTGCTTCCTGATTGGGGGGGCAGAGGAGAGACATTTCTGCTGAATCTGTCAGCCAGTAGATTGGCCATATCTACAGCATTTGTGTATGTGGTGCCTTGGCCACCTGTTCTGCACAGATCTGAGAGCTTCCTTTGTGAATGTAGACATATGTGAGGAAACCCTTATGATTGTCTGTCTTAGATGTGGGCAATTTGGACTTGGAGATGTCTTTAGAGAATTTCAGTGGTGCTCTTATTTGTTTGTTCGGGCTAAGGGGTGATTACTTCCAATTGTGCACCTGCTCCTTCTTGGTCATGGACAGCAATGCCATCCTTTTCTTACATAGTTCCTTTATTGCAGATATTTGCAGACTGGTTTACTATCCCTTGTGGATGAAGATGTTGTCCTGTCAGGTATTTTTAATTCCATGCATCTGTATATATATGGTGGTATAGTTCTCCTGTTACATTTGGACATTGGTGCCTGTGCCTCCAGTGAGATAGGGGGCTGTTCAGCTGTTTATACCGTCCCTCTAGTGGTTGTGCTCATCTTGGGGACATTTTCATTTTACCATGGCTAGAGGGTGGTCAGGACAGATAGTGATATCAAACATGACCTTTTTTTGCCGGATCTCACCAGGGACGATGATACCATAGGGGTGCTGCAGTGATTAATCATGTTGGTTACTGCCAAGTCCAACATTTGTATCGCATCTTGTGGGATATCAAGTTGCTGACCTAAAGATTTAGCTTTGATAAGATGGGGGAATCTTTGTGCATTCCTGTTCTGGCATGGTTGGTTTTCAAATCAGTGTCTGGGTAATATAAGTCAGCCAGGATCAGGGCAAAGGGTTGAATTTTGATAGATTTGTAGAGGGCCAGACATGTGGGGTGGGTATCCTGAGTTAGATATGTTTGCCTATAGCTACCCATAATTTGCATAGGGGTCTTGTCATTGGTTGACTGCACTTGAGTATCTTGTGTATGTCAGACTGTTTGACCAACATGAAGGTGTGTGTCTGGCTAATATATCTTTATACTTCACCTCTTTTGGCTTTGCTGCCCACATTTTGGGATCTGGCTGTGTGATAGGATGAGTGATCAGGTAAGGACAGGCTGCTCCCCACAGCTGTGGGCCAGGTTTCTATGAGTGCATAAATGTCTCCATCTGCCAGGGTTAAAAATCCTTGCAATGAATACATATTCCTGTTTAGACTCCTAGCGCTTAGCAGCATGCCTTTACATTGTATTTTGTTGAGTGTTATATGTTGGTAGGATTGGTCCCATGACTTTCCCTAAACAGGCACTATGGGGGAGGCAAGGGCCTTTGCCAGAGGCCTGAAGGCCAAGTGAGACAGATGCAGGCCATCTCTAGCAAAGCAGCATGGTCTGTCGATTATATGTTCCCAGGCTGCCAGGCACTGGATTCCCCCAGGATGACACCAGTAGGTAAGCCAACTGTTACTGACAATCATTTTCTGTTTGTATTTTGCCATCATTCCAGGTGACAGTAGAATGCTGCTTAAGGCTAGGGGCATACCTTTATGGGACACATATTCAGCAGGCTGAATCATGTTTGTCTACCTATAGTCCAGGGAGTTACATGTGACATCACTCACACTGCCATAGACTAGACCAGAGTGATAACAGTACCTGTTGTGGCGTGACCTGAGTGCATGTGTGATGACGGATTCTGGCACCTGACAGACAAGTGAGCGTGACTTTCTCCATATCCAGCCTGGTGGTAAGAGGCACATCTGTGTGTCTCACAATAGAGTCTTCTATGAGTAATATGCTGGGTTTATGGTAAAGCCTTAGTAGTTGGGAGACACTGGTATGTGGACTATGCTTGTTCTGTAGTGTATAGGTTTGTGGAGTTCCCATGTGTTTTTGCCTCTGAGGTGTCCTTTGTTTGCATTTTTGTTTTGTTGTGGACCTCCACTTGGGCATGTGTTGTGTAGTTGTGGGTGATGTTTACTGATTCCATACTCTGCAGGGTACCTATGTTACTGCACAATTTGTTCTGGTGTGCACATTTTCCATTTGTCTGTCCAGTGGTTCCCCTTCCCCTTATGTGTGTCTCTTTGTCTTTCTGTAGTCCAGTCACAGGCTTTGGCTACAGTGGCTGCTGTTATGTATTTGTATTTCTGGTGTGAGGGGGTAGATGTCCTAACATCACACGCAGGGTTATGGGCTTCACACCTCTGAGTGTACCTATTTAGCAGGTTGTCCATCATTGCACCACTACATCTGCTGTGGACCTCAGAGAGTTTGTGTTGCTATGTTATTATGAGGCTACAAGTTGGCCCTAGCTGTCAACCTGTCACAGACTGACATCTGGACAGGCCCATATATGACAGTCAGACACAGGCCCACACATGGGGATAGGGTGTAAATAATGCTCTGCCAAACATAGACAGTTGGGGGACGGGTTTGGTATTTGCTTGCTTTTTCTTATAGGTATGATGTCTGCTTCTCCACTGTCTGTCACTGGTGTTTTGACATGAACCTTTCTTGTTTTACAAATAGTTTGGCAGGCAAAATGCAATGCTAGGACAAGCATAACAGATATATGTGGCATAGCTGTGCTCCGTCTGTGACAGCCTGTCATTCCAGGGGTATGGATGGTGGCCAGTGACTTGTTGTCAGTGCTGACACAGTCAGCTGGCAGCCATTTATAACCTGACAATACACTAATTTTCAGGTACCTGTTGTCCTACTAGGCACCGTACCTCTCAACCTTTTAGAGCCAGAAATCTGGAGAAAGCCATAAATAATTGGGGGACAAAGGGCCAAAAATATGGACAGGTGTTAAATATTCCCTTACAGATGTAGATAGCTGCTACATTAACAGGTTTTGCATTAGCATGCATTTCTCTAAAGGGTATGAAGTCTGAAACTAAAATATGTTCATTATTTTATGACTTTAGTATGTCATGATTTGCCAATGACTTTCCAGTAAACCACAATTTCAAACAGCAAACTTATGACACAAAACTTGGACATTCTGCAAAAATCTGTACCATTGAGAGGTATGCTAGGCACTGTGTAGGTTACTCTGAGCTGTGTACTGTCCATATGAGTGGCCCCCTATCCCTGACTTGTCCATCTTTCCTGCAGTAACGGATATTGACCTCTGGACAGTGTGTACAGGTCCTACTGTAGTTGTAGCTGACATGCAAAATAGTTGGCACAGAAAGTCTTGGAACATGGACCCTGTCGACCACAATACTGTACCTAGGCCACTAAGCAACTACAGCCAAGTGTAAGTGCTGTGCACTTCCTGACAGTATTAACCACGCATATACATAGCTCATCGACCACTGCATATTGTGAACATGCAACAAGTTATCAAGTTGATTGGGATGGCCCTGGGAATGTGTGCTGTGTTGCTGTTACCCTAACAACATACATGTTACTCCATTTCTATGGGAACACGTGTGTGTTGGGGGGCATACCTCTCAGCTGTGCACTTTTGTACAGACTGTGCAGATGTTGGCTTTAATTTTTGACTACATTTAGCATAGTGTTGTGCCTGTCTTAGAGATTACTGACATATCGTAAAGACCAAAGGTTAGGATGTAATGGCAGACATTTGTGTTTCAGACTTCCTACCCTTCAGAGACTTCATGCAACTCTGTGTAAGTCTGTAAGAGGACTATTCCATCACTGTCCCTATTTGTGGGCCTTTGCCAGACATATCTCACTGGATTTCTATGACTGACTTGCTGGGAGGGGCTGAGGGGTAAGTATGGGACCCACAACATTGACATCCATGCATGTGACTTATGACCCCCCCCCCAGTTTATTTCTCCACCACATGCACTGCAGTGAGTTTTGGCAGCTAGGATACTACTGCATACTCTGCAAAAGCCAATATTGGGCAGAAATTTCCTGTTGGCCCACATAGCTGTCAGATGTCTGTTGCTATCCCAGTAGGCCACCCAGTTCCCTTGCATACATGCAGCATTACCTGAGGTATCCTACCAAAACTTACTACTACATTCATCTATTGTTAAGAAGAGTGACTTACCTTGTGCTTGCGGCAGTTGTGAGGACAGTGCTTGAGGGCTGACTCTGTCAGATGCACGCACTATACGGCCTATATATAGTAAGGTACAGGTAGTGTGATGTGTGTGGCATCCATTTTACTGTGTGTGCAAGTCGGAGAGAGGTGTCAGTCCCTGGGTCCCTAGGGTGTCAGTGTATATGCTATGCATTGTCTCTTTGCCAAGGCCAGTGTATACTGGGCATGTCTAAATCTGCCTACAGGGGCAGGCTCAAGGGGTTCTTCCTCTGAGTCCCCCTGTGCCTGTGGAGGCCTTGGCAAGGGTGGGAGGCTGTGTGCCCTTTCCCTGTGATGTTCCTGTGGCAGCTGTTTCTGCAGGATCATATTGTGTAGCATGGCACATACTATGAACATGTGCGCACATGTGGCTGGAGAGTACTGCAAGGCTCCACTAGATATGTCAAAGCAGTGGAACTGTGCATCCAAAAGACATGCACTATAATGTTCCTAGTTTGTGCGTGTGCCTCATTATGGCGTTCTTCAGTGAGTGTGTGTGCATTTCTGATGGGTGTCATCATCCACAGTTCCAGTGGATAGCCAGAGGATGGCCATATGGGATGTCCCCCCAGGAAATGCCTGGTACAGCTGTGAGGCATGCCAGATGTGGGAGTTGTGATACTGCCAGGGCTGCCAGCATACACATTCATGATAATACCCTGGGTATTGCACACGACCTGGCAGTTGATGGAGTGATAGCCCTTGTGGTTGACATACACTCTACCTTCTTCACCGGGTGGTGCTTTGATGTGGACATGAGTGCAGTCTATGGCACCCAGTGCCTCTGGGTAGTCTGCTACATGGTGGAAGAGATGCATATTGCTGGTCATCTCTGCTGGGGAAATAAATTTGTTCACTGGCATGTGGTTGCATGGCATCCAGGAACTGGTTGAGTTCCCTGGATGCAGATGCCTGTGAGACCCCCATGATGTTCCCAGTAGGTCTTTAAAAAGTATCTGTAGCTAGTATTCCTATGGCTACACATACCTCGGTTTCAACTGGGATGGGTTCCCCTCTGCTGGCTTTGGGTCTGAGATGAGGTCAGCAGAGCTTGGTGAGTTTCTGAAGTATGTCCCTGTCCACCCTGTAGCACTCTAGTATCTCCAGATCATGTAGCCCCTGGAAGGTTATCCTGGGTCTGAACACTCTTCACCTGCTCAGTCTGGGCAACTTGTTAGCATTATCCTCATCACTGCCCTCAGTCTGTAGCACATACAGATGTAGCAAAGCTGCAGCAGCCCCTAACATTTTGTCAGTTAAAATTCCCAAGTCTGTACACCAATGGTGCAGAGTTTGTGGGGAAAAAACAGACTGAAAGGTGTTTGCATACTTTATACTGGTGTGTTGCAGATGCTGCCTGTGTGATTGGCTGACTATGATACATTCCACCTGCCTGCTATATTACTCAAAGATTTAAATCAGCCACTGTGAGTAGCAGAGTCCATATCAGTGATTTGTAGTTCATTTCCTTTATTCCACTATTTCCTTTTGTTTTATTTCCACTGTGTTTAAGTCCCATGGCATAATGCACAAACTGTTTTAGCTATTGTAAACATTGCTGAGCAGAAAAGGCCCTCCCCTGGACACAAACACACTTTTCATTTCTTGAACCAGCTAAACACAGCTAAGCAGCCTCAGACACACCTCCTTGCTTAGCTGTGCCTAGCTGAGCACAAATAGGAGCTGCAGAGCTCCAATGTGCTTACACCAAGCATAACACACATCCTTCTCATGTCAATTACTTCTACTTACACCACCGCATTATAGCTGCTACATGGTTAGATACCCAAGGACACAGTCTCCCATTTTGCTATTCAATAATAGCAAATAGCAGGGATCACTTCTGTGGCTCTGCTCGACAGGGGCACAGGAAAGCAACTTTTTTGGGTGGTGTAAGCCAGGGAACCTTGTTGGCTAGGCTTACTTAGGCCCTTGGGCTGAAAGCCTAGTACCTACCTATGAATCTATGAACCTATAAATTTAGCTCATTTACATACCCCACTGCCTTAGTCCTTAGTTACACCACAACACCGGAGCCTATGTCCTTAGCAACCACTGTTACCTGTTATTGTTATGAGTCTTCATGCTGCCACTTATAATGGCAGAATTCATGTTTCACATTTAATTGTCATTTTACAGTTTTTTTCTGTTTTGTTTTCTACATGATCACTTTTGCGCGCCGCTGAGCTCTGTTTAAACAGTTGAAATTGGCTCAAAAAATAAATTAGATTTTTGAAATTTTAAAATACCTTTGCATGCCAATGGCTATAGTATTGGCCATTGGCATGCCCAATACACATAATACATGCTTTACTTTGAGCTGTCATGCCCCTGTTTTGATTTTTGCAGAAATGTACATGGTTAGTAACCGAATACATTTCAGTTGCAGACACGGCTCCAACACGGATGCCTGCCTGCTTGCTTAATCACTAATTCATCTCATTTGCATGGTTTTCACCACCAAATGAGGTGATTTGCATTATTCCATGGTGTCTGTGTTGGAAGAGGACATTATGGATAGCACAGTAGTGCAGTGGTGGCATTGTTGTCTCCCAGCAAGAGGTTCTCTGGTTCGATTCTTGGCTGGGGTGCCTTCTGTATGGAGTCTGCATGCCCTCCCTGCATTCGTGTGAGTTTCTGCCGGGTGCTCTGGTTTCCTCCCACTTTACAAAGACATGTGTCAGGACCATTTCTCTCTGGGCCTCTGCTGAAAATTGGCTTTGTTCCAAGTAAGACTTTCCCAGTAAACAAATTTTTGAATAAATAGTGCTGGGAGGCTTGTGCACACCCCCAGCCTTGTTTACTAGATTGCACAGGCTCCAAACTCCATGTTCAAGCCGTGCCACTATTCTTGCAAGGAGATTAGCTCTGTGTAAGCTTTATTGAATCCTGGCCTTGGCCTTAGTTTTTTTCCTTCTTTTTTGATTGCAACTAGTAGTACATAGAACAGATGAAGCCCGATGTACTGCAAACACTTACAATTGGGTCTCTGATCCTAGCCTTGTATGCAGAGGTGTAGCTAGCTCACCTAGTGCTCTGTGCTGGTCCATGAACTTAAGACCCACTGCTCAGCTCTTCAAGTGAAGAGCAAAAAAAATGGACCCCCAGCTCTTCAAGTGAAAAAAATCCTGAATCACAGTGCCCTTCTGTACCAGCATTTTGGTATGCAAAAGAGCTCTCAGTCATGAATCTGTCCTTTAACACTTTACACCCAAGGCAATTGCCCCCTTCCTGTCTTAATACACACACACACACACACACACACACACACACACACACACACACACACACACACACACACACACACACACAGAAAGAGACATGTATGCATTAAAGCCTAACAATCTGGGTGTTACAGAGAATTAAAAGAATGCCCATTGGTGCTGTGAGGCTTAGTACCAATGGTCCATTATATCCAACTAATGCCCAACCTGATGAGAATTATATCACTCATTTTAAGTGATCTCTGTGTTAATAGACATTATTTTATAGGTTCGTAGGTTCATAAAAGCAGCAGCGGCCTTAGGTCAGCTAGTGCCCTAGGCAAAAGGGCTCCACGACACCCCCCCACAACACCCAGGTGCCCCCATCCTGGTCTAGCTACACCAAATACATACTGGAAAAGCACCCCTGCTACAGTGGCACCCTAGGTGGTCGCCTAGTTGGCCTATGCCTAAGGCCGGCTTTGCATAGAAGGTTACTAACCTAGCAGCTTTAGAATCTTTACAAGCCTAGCCATGTTAATTCCAAGTATCCCCATTTGTTCTTTTTGGGTAGTTCACAGAATGAATTTATGAACAGAGCAGGTCTGTGATCAATACTGGCTACCCCTGCCCATGAGGGACATGGGTGCCATCCCAGGGGTGAATATACAGTCTCCCATCCAGTTATCTAGTTTGCTTTTGAATAGGGTCAGTGAGGAGCTTCATTTTATGTGTATAGGAAGTCTATTCTAGAGAAGTGGCAGTTTCTGGAAGACATATCTATCTCTTCAGCATGTTCTGTTAATGTCACAGGCTAGGTTGAGATCCAGTTGAAGACTGGAATCCAAAGATAACCACAAGGCATTCTTTAGCTATGTCAAGAATCTAAGTGGCAATGTTCAGATCTGCTTGAAGTTAGTGCAGAGTGGCATAAAATACACTGAACCAACCGATATTGCCAACATCCTGTCAGACAGGTTCAGTGCAAACTTCACCCCCCTCTCACCCCCAAAAGGGCCCATAACCATACCAGAGGAATGTAGAGCCCCTGAAATCACAGACACTCAGGTTAAAATGGCTCCAAAGCCAAAAGCACAGCATCAATGGGACGAGATGGTGTCCCAGGCTGTGTCCTACATGAGCTCAAAGACAAATTAACCCCTCACCTAAACACACTGTTCAAACTCAGCCTTTCCACAGGCTACGTACCCATAGAGTGGTGCACAGCAACAGTTATTCTGCTCCACAAAGGTGGAGTCACAACAGACTCCAGGAACTATCACCCTATAAGCCTGACTAGCTTGGTCTGCAAGGCTATGGAGAGCATCATCATGGAACTTATTAACAGAGACATTGGGAACCTCCAAACACTGGACCCTACCTAGTTTGCCTTCGTTAAGGGCAGATCATGCCTCCTAAACCTGGTAGACTTCTTTGAGACAGTTACCAAGGCTATAGATGAGGGAAAGGTGGTACACGCAGCCTACCTAGACCTCACAAAGGCCTTCGACACCATTCCCCATTCTGGTATTATAGACAAGCTCACCAGCCTGAACATAAACCCCTATGTCACAAGATGGGTTATCAATTGACTCATGGACAGAACCCACATGGTGAGAGTTGTGGGAGCTAGGTCTGACCCTAAACCAGTTACAAGTGGTGTTCCCCAGGGCTCAGTCCTAGGACCCCTCCTGTTCGGCATTTACTTCTCAGAGGTATAGACAAGCAGAGGAGGACTATAGCTGACCAAGTTCACAGATGATTGCAAACTAGGGGCTATAATTGACTCACCAGCTGACACAGACATCCTCCAAAAGGGTCTCACTGAGACGGATACTAGGTGTCAAAATCATGGCCTCAAGCTAAATGCCAAAAAGTGCATAGTTATTCCTTTTGGAAATAACAAAGTACCCACAAACTACCACATAGGTGGTAGTCCACTAAATAAGGAAAACGTAATAAGGGATCTGGGGACCCAAGTAGATAGTAATCTCTCCTTTGATAATCACATTGCCAAAGTGGTTAGAAAATCCTTCTACGTGGCCTACCTAATCACAAAAGGGTTTGCATCCAGATCAATAGAGATCATTGCGTCCCTCTACTCATCACACATCAGACCCATCATAGAGTACAATGCCCCATTTGGGATGTACCTTACAAGACACCTGCAACAGCTGGAAAGACCACAGATGTACTTCACCAAGAGGATCAATGGTCTCAAACAGATGCCCTATGCAGCTCGACTGAAGAAACTCCAGCTGTACTCGGTTGCATACCGCCTGCTCAGAGGTGATCTCTGCCTGACATATAAGGCCATGTCCAACCCAAAATTGATGGACGTGCTCCACCTAAAGAAAACCTTACCCCCTCAAGCCACATGCTCCAGGGATCTAAACCTCATCACAACAATAAATAGGACGTGCTGGAGGGATAGATTCCTGTCCCAGAGACTTCCTATGCTTTGGAACAAGATTCCAATATACATTAGGCAGAGCTCATCACTAGCACTCTTCAAGAGAAACCTTGACGAGTGGATGGGAAACAGAAAGTTTACCCTGGGGATAACTTGGCTCTGCTGAACAGAGGCATAGGGAATGAATCAAAGGGAGCGGCGAAAGCCAACACATTCTGACTAGGCTTATAAATGCCTTTGGGCAGATAGCCTAGTACCTACTTATGAACCTATCCCTAGATTGAGTGTGTTGTTTTATGTCCTTGCTACTCTTCTTATGTATTGTGGTAATGTTGTGTTATGCCAGTGATTACACCATTTCTTTAAGTATAAATTATTTAGAAATATATTAAATGCATGACAGTTGATTATAGGGCATGTTAAGAATTGATAATAATTATATATAAAGGTTTGTATGCTTCATGTTAAGCAAACAATAACTGAGAACTTTGAGGTATGAGGTGTACAGTAACTATCATTTTGAAAATGTAGCTCTATATGTAAAAATTATTTCTACATATTTTTGAAATGTAGCGGTTTTGCATGCATTCTACCATTAAACTTTACTCAACAGTATATGGCTTTTTATTTTTAATATCATACTTGCCTTTTTCCATTTTTGTTAGCAGCTGCTGTTTCTCTTCTGTGGCTATATAGTAAGTGTTATATATGTGGGAAGCCTTTACCCTAGAGACTAAGGACTTGCAAAATGGATCAACAAGCAGCAAGAGTGCATTTCTGCTATACACTAAGAATTACAAGATGTGTAGTACGATTTTCAGAGCAGAATGATAAAATATCACTTCACCAGTTGCAGTTACGTGGATTACAGTGAGAAATTAAGGTACTAGTGACTCAAACAGATGCTTTAGAAAATTAACAGTGATGAGAAAATTAAGGGTGTAAAGGATACCAGAGACAGTGATGGACTCCGATCTTGTGTAATATTTTCAGAGTAAATGTCCCCTGATTTGAATGTACTAGAGACAAGACCAGGAAGATAGTCAGAATTTGTAGAGTAGGGAAAAGAACAGAAGGAACATTAAAACCCAGACAAGTAAAGAGTTGTTGTTTTTTGGCTTTTCCCGGTTACGGGTCGCCACAGCGGGACTCCGGTCCGCTAATGATTCGCAGTAGATTTTGACGAACGCTGAGGTGCCAGCTCGACATTCAACCTTCAACAAAGGCACGCCCATTTACGCATGTCTTTCAAACGCCCACCCATAAGTAAAATTTTATTTATTTTACATTTGTTGACCGGGAATGTCCAACTAGGTTCCACAGAGCCTGTTTTCAGCGGAGGCCCGGGGAGAAATGCTCCAGATGCATGTCTTTGGAATGTGGGAGGAAACCGGAGTACCCGGAGAAAACCCACGCGAACACAGGGAGAACATGCAAACTCCACACAGAAGGCACCCCAGCCGAGAATCGAACCGGAGAACTTCTTGCTCTGAGGTGACAATGTTAACCGCTGCACCACTGTGCTGCCCGTAAAAAATAAATAAAATTGAACAAAACATAGCACTTTACTGTGTTAATCCAATTGTTATTACAGATCCATGCCCCCCAATGCTCTTCCACTGAAGACCATATAAAAACACACACACACACACACACACACACACACACACACACACACACACACACACACACACACACACTTGGATATTCCACAGCACCATCCAATAGACCAACCAATGAGCCAGGAAGCCACAATATATAGGCAAGGAGGTAAAAGAAAATCAGTTTTATTGTGGATTAGCGCTTTCATGGTCTGAACACCACTTCATCAGACCATATCTACTATCACATCAGGAACAAGATATATATCATTCACTCTAAATGTAACAGCTAATCAAAAATTTGCAACAATTATTCAATAAACAATGTTTAAAACCATCAATGAATATTGGTTAAGATCATACTTAAAATGTAAGTAAATTCTCCTAGATACAACAAGTATATGTGTACAATTCTATAAAATAAAAAACAAATATTTAGTTTTTGCATCACTGTCTGCTGGTCAATGCGGTTTTGGAATACTTAAAAAGTGTCCTATTTTTCAAAATGGGTTTCAGTGGGATTCTGTCATAAGTCCTCTCCCTCTATGTGCTCTTAACCTAATAATTCATCTCGTTTCAGAGGTTTCAGTCTGACTGACAGCATCCTCTCCCCTTTCCTTCTCCCATACTTTCTCTACAGCAAGAACCTAAAAGTGTGTTGGGGTCCTTCTATGGAGACATGCTTGGCTAGTGCATTCACTGGAACTGCATTTCTAATACTCAAAAGATGTTCCCTAATCCTGAATCTTATTCTCGTGTAGGTCATCCCTACATAGAAGGCCGAACAGGAGTTGCACATTGCCAAATATACCACATTGGATGTATTGCAATCTGCTGTCACATCAAATTTAAATTTTCTAATTAAATCTGGATGTATAAATTTATTGGTGGTGTCTATATATTCACATTGTTTGCATTTCATGCAGGGAAAGGTCCCTTTCCTGTTATTAATCATGCCTGCTTGTATATTCACTCTAGGATAAGATAATCTTTTTAGTGATTTCCTATTTCTAAAATAGGAAATTCGGTCTGTCTCCCACTATATTTCTGATGTCAGAATTTTGTGTTAGAACAGGACAATATTTTTTAATTACTTCTGTGACTATATTAACATTTTTGGAAAATAATGTTGGTACCCGGACTTTATTAACCTCACTGTCTTGCTTGGTGTGTTCATTACTTTCTACCTGTGAAGCAAAGTATGGTCTCCCTAAGTCACTTCTCTGAGTCAATGATTCATCTAAAATTCTTTGAGTGGTGACATCATTGCACCCCTTGTTTTCTAACCTCTCTCCCTAAGGTCTCCTAATTCCCTACTAAAATCACCTTCATTGGCTGTCAACCTTGATACCCTCAGAGCCTGCCCTTTGACAACATTTCTAAAAATGTGTTTTGGATAGATGTTCTTCTTATGAAACAATGTATTCCTATGGCATTCCTTTCTGTGTAGTCTAGTGGAAAAAATGTCCATTTAATTTCTAGAAATCTTAATGTCTAAAAATTCAGTTTCTTTCTGTGAACTCTTAAGATCAAATTTAAGGAAGACAGTACTGTTAGCAATTTCTCTGTGGAAAGATTCTAACTCAGTCCGATTTCCACTCCACAACAGAAAGAGATCATCTACAAAACACCTGTAGAACACTAATTGGTGCCATTTACTTGAATTCAAAATACTGTTGTTCTCCCATGAGGCCATGACCAAATTTGCATGTTAGAAATGCAGTTCCAGTGAATGCACTAGCCAAGCATGTCTCCATAGAAGGACCCCAACACACTTTTAGGTTCTTGTTGTAGAGAAAGTATGGGAGAAGGAAAGGGGCGGGGACATTGTCAGTCAGACTGAAACCTCTGAAACGAGATGGATTATTAGGTTAAGAGCACATAGAGGGAGAGGACTTATGACAGAATCCCACTGAAACCCATTTTGAAAAATAGGACACTTTTTAAATAGTTACAGAGATCACATTGGGTCTTAGAATTTGTTTTTTATTTTATAGAATTGTGCACATATACCTGTTGTATCTAGGAGAATTTACTTGCATTTTAAGTATGATCTTAACCAATATTCATTGATGGTTTTAAGCATTGTTTATTGAATAATTGCTGCAATTTTCTGATTGGCGGTTGAATTTAGAGTGAATGGTGTATATCTTGTTCCTGATGTGATAGTAGATGTGGTCTGATGATGTGGTGTTCACACCATGAAAGTACTAACCCACAATCAAACTGATTTGTTTTTACCCACTTGCCTATATATTGTGGCTTCCTGGCTTATTGATTGGTCTGCTGAATATTGCTGTGGAATATTTTGGTCATCTTCATTTTCAATGGACCATTTGCACGAGATGCGACTTTTTTTGTGCTTACAAAAAATTGGATGTTCATTCTACTGGCAGACCAATCAGATGGCCAGATGCACAACATGCCCCCCCCCCCCACCTTGCCATTCACACTCCATTTCTGTGCTCTGCCTCCAACCTCCTCCATGTTATTTATATAAGGTTTCAAAATTACATTTTGGAGAAACATAATTTCTGTGTGTCGAGGTAGGCCCATATTTATATAAATACATACATTTGTATATATATATATATATATATATATATATATATATATATATATATATATGTATATATAAAATAGCAATTCTTCTTTTTATAAACTGTATCAAACAGCTGTAACATTTTACAGTTTCCCACCATGGAGCTCTAGGCAGTCATAGGTTCATAGGTGTTACTAGGCTAATGGCCCTGGAGTCTTTACAAGCCTAGCCCATAGGATTACCCTGGCATTGTGCCACCCGGCCTTAGTTTCCAGTGCCTCTGAAGAGTAGAGCCACTGGAGTGATCCCTGGGGTGAATTTTTTATTTCCCATCCACTTGTCTAGATTTCTTTTGAAGAGGGCCAATGATGTGCTCTGTTTGACATGTATGGGAAGTCTATTCCATAGCATGGGCGGTCTCTGGCTGATGAACCTGTCCCTCCAAGCACGTTCTGTTTATTGTGGTAATGAGGTTGAGATCTATGGAGCATGTAGTGTGAAGGGATTGGGATTTCTTTAAATGTAGCATTTCTAGCAGAGCTGGGTCAGACATGGCTCTACAAGTCAAGCAGAGATTGGCTCTAAGTAGGCGATATGAAACAGAAAATAGTTGGAGTTTTTTTGAGTCTGTCCATATAGGACAAGTGTTTAAGGCCCAGGATCCTCTTTGTGAGGTACTTTTGCAGCCTCTCCAGTTGTTGCAGGTGTCTAGTGAGGTACATGCCAAATGGGGCATTGTACTCGATGATTTGGCCTAATGAGGAAAGAGTAGAGGGAGACAATGACCTCTTTCTTCCTGGATGAAAAACCCTTAGTAATGAGATGTGCCACATAGAAGGACTTTTTGACCACAGTGGCAGTTTAGTGGTCAAAAGAGAGGTTGCTGTCAACCTGTGTTCCCAGATCTCTTATAACGCCTTCTGTGTTCAGTGGACTACCATTGATGTGGTAGTTCATGGGAACTGTTTTTTTCCCAAAGGGGATGATAACACATTTTTTTGGCATTGAGTTTAAGGCCATGGTTCTGACACCAGTCGTTGGTCTCAGTGAGGCCTTTCTGTAGGATGTCAACATCACTTGGGAGTTAATAATGGCTCCCAACTTGCAATCATCTGCAAACTTTGTCAGCCAGAGTCCCTTCGTGTTGGACTGGAGTTCTGAGAAGTAGACACCAAACAGGAGAGGACCCAGGACCGATCCCTGTGGGACTCCACTCGCAACTGGTTGGTAGTCTGACTTGGAGTCAGCTACTTTCACACTGTGGGTTCTATCTGTGAGCCAGTTTGCAATCCACCTAGTAATATAGGGGTTGATACCTAGCTTAGTGAGTTTTTCTATGATTTTTGAGTGGGGAATGGTATCAAAGGCCTTGGCCAGATCAAGGTAGGCTGTATGAACCACCTTGCCTTCATCCACAGCTCTGGTGACTGACTCAAAGAAGTTGACCAAGTTGAGCAGGCAGGATCCAGAGTTTGGAGATTCCCTATATCCTTGTTTATTAGGTCCACGATGATGTGTTTCATAGCTTTGCATATCAGACGTGTCAGGCTAATGGGGCAATAGTTTCCGGGGTCTACAGTCACTCCTCCTTTCTGGAGAAGGATGAGTATAGCAGTACGCCATTCAGTAGGGACAAGCCAGTTCACTCTGTAGCTCATGTAGAATACAGCCAGGGATACTGTCAGGTCCCATAGAAGCTGTATTCGTGGTCTTGAACAGTGCTATTTTAACCTGTGCAGCAGTAATACTGGGTGCCTGGCAATCTACTGGTATTGTGATTGGACCTTTGGGGGGGAGGGCTAAAGTTGGCACTGAATCTATTGGTCAGTATATTGTCAATATCTGTTGGCTTGGTATAGGAGGTACCACTGTGCAGTAGCTCAGAGCAAATCTGGGTATTGCTGTGGAGGTTCTTTACATAGCTATGGAATGCCTTGTGGTTGTCTTTACTATCTGCTGCAATTCTGGTTTCATAGCTAGCTTTAGAAGATTTGATGAGGGATCTCAACTTTTTGTTGAGGCTGATAAGGGAGTTTTTCCAATCTTGGTCTTCACCTTATTCCGCATCAGTTTCCTGCTTCTGTTGTAGAGTTTTTTTTTATAGCAGGGGACTGCCAGATTGGCTTCCTTTTTTGGAGGAAAGCGTCTTGGTTCTATTTGGTATGGCCATATCCATGCATTTGTGTACATGTCCGTACAGTGCATTGGTGTATGATTTGGGGGTCATGCAACTATTCTCCATTTGCATGGGTGCCATGAAGTTAGCCACCTCAAAGTTAGCTTTGAAGAAGTATTTCATGGTGGTTACCTTTGCAGGGATTAGGGGTGTGGGTGGGATGTGGATTTCCAAGGTGATTAGTTTGTGGTCAGATCTAACCAGGGAGGAGTTGACTATTGGTGTAGAGCAATGGTCACCCATGTTAGTAATGACCAGGTCAAGGATGTTGCTACCTCTAGTGGGGGTAAGAACAAGCTTGTCCAGGGCACTAGAATTAATGAATTCCTGGAAACTTTGGGCAAGTATATTGGTACATGAGTAGTTTTCCCAGTTAATGGAGGGGTAATTGAAGTCACCCAGTATGAGTGTGTTAGGTTGGACCCTAATATTCTCCAGGGTGCTTAGGAACACGGAGTGAGTGTCTTGGGACATGGCTGGGGACCTATAACAGGCTACGACCTGAATTGCTGTCTTACCCAATGTTAGCTGCACATGAAGTATCTTTGCTGCATTATGTTGTGCTACCAGTCTGGAGGTGTGTGTATTTTTTATGAATATGGAAGCACCACCACCTTTAGAGCTCCGGTCCAAGTTCTGGGGCCGAAAGGTGTGGAATGAGTTATAGCCTGGTAGTGCAGGGGTGCTTTCTGCTACCTTGAACCAGGTCTCTGTTACAGCAGAAATGTCGATGTTCTCCATTTTAAGGATTGCTTTGAGCGAGTGCATTTTGAGATTTAGACTTCTAGCATTGAGCAGCATGACCCTCAGATTGCATTTGTTTGTAGCTGTTACGTTATACTTTTAAAAAATTCTAATAAATTGTAGCCAACTGCTACAGATGTAGCAAACTCTTTTTACAGTTTATACCCTGCCTAAACAGAGTGCTAGGTATTCATGATGTACTAAAAAAATATTTTATAAACTGTAGCAAACAGTCACTAATGTTTATAACATACCTGCATGGAGCATTATAGTGCTCAGGTTTTAGTTAAAAAAGTTATACACACACACAAACACACACACACACACACACACACACACACACACACACACACACACACACACACACACACACACACACACACACACACACACATCTTTTTTTACTTTTAATCTGTAGCAAAACTGTTTGCTACAGCTTAGACCACACAAGGAGCACTACACTGATCAGGTTTGACCGCAAATGCAGTAGTGGATTTTTAAACCCAGTATTACATTAGAAGTTGGGATTGGCTGATTGCATCCCCCCAACATTTTGCATCTGGGGCATTTGTGCCTCTTACCCCACCCTAACTGCCTAGCTAAGCCTGTTGTGGTAGTGGAGGTTCAGCATAAAATGTTTTCTACTATGGGGTTGGCTCAACAATTTATTTGGCAAATATGGACTGCAACAGAGCCTGTCCTTCAGACAGGCTCCACAAGGGTAGAAATCACTACTTCAGAAGGTGTGGTACCCTACAGAAAAAAGCTTGGTCTTCTTTTTTTTTTTTTACTCAAATGAAAAGGGAAATTGAGGATACAACTCTGTAACCAGATGTGGCAGCTAAAAGTGGCCAAAAAGAAGAGACAAGAGAGGGACTTCTTCCCAGTAGTGTGCAGCAGGCTATTCTGTCCCCAGACCATCCCATACAGAAGAGAAACTGACTTTGCAAACAAAATGTGAATGAATAGCCCCAAAGAAAGTAAGAAATTGTTCAAACAAATAAAATACCTCATCTCATCATCACAGAAGTCGACAGTAGCACACTGCAAAAAGGTGGGATGACAATCTGAGTTCAGACTCAAAAGAGGAAGGAAGATCACTGGGGAAATGAATAGCACAGAGTTAATGAAAGCATAAAGAAAAGGCAGAGGAAATGACAGGCATTGTCAGTATTCCTTACTCACCAAGCAGCCATAAAATGTTAGTTGTGATGTGGAGCTGACTGAATAAACTTCATCAGGATCTAATTACTTAGTAACATTTTTGGGGGGATGCTCTAAACCCCCAAAATGCTTCATTTTTCAAATGACTGCAATGAAGGGTTATACTTCGTCAAGTACATACTTCAGCAACTTTTTTGCAGAAGCAAGGAAGAGACTTTATCTGGTATCTGTCTTGAATTTTTACTCAGTTCAGCAATTAAGACTTGTATTATTTGTTTGCAGAAAAGATTGCAGCAGATACAAAGTGTGTACAATACTCTGGTCTTAGTATAGTGTATATGCTGAAGTTTATATCAAAATATGCATGAAATGCTGCTTAACATATATGTTAAATATCAATTCTTGAAAGTACCTGTCATACTAAGGGCACTAGCTAATGCATAGTCTGCATGTTTATTAGAACTTTTACATAATATATCTGTCTAAACATACTGATAATGGCTGGGGGGGGGGGTGATGCCTAGGGGAATGACTGGAGATGATGTATATATTTTTTTATTTTACATTTGTTTATCAGGGTGGACTGACTGGACGAGGTCCATTTACAGCGGAGGCCCAGGGAGAAAAGCTCCACATAATTAATATGACAAAATAATGGCAAAACATTGTTATACTAGCTGTCTTTTTGAAACAGAAACAGTGAAAAAATTCTTATCAGCAGTATTTACATATGTACATTTTGTTAGTCATGAAAAATATGGACAGAGATCTCAACAAAATTACTGTATGTCAAGGGATACCATTTATTACAATCATGCTCACTGAGGGCCTGAAAATAGGAGAGAAAGAGAAAGATGGAGGCAGCATACTTTAGGGTTATGTAACACTTGGACAGAGCCGAGCTTAAAAGATGACTCTTAAGGGAGTTTTTGAATTGTGTGCTATTTGATGCAAAAGTCACAGAGGGGAGAGATTATTCCAACATTTTGCTATACTGTGTGAAAACAGAGCTTTACCTGCTGTGTTGTTGGCTGAGGAGATAGAGAAGAGTGATTTGTTGGCAGAGCGGAGTGGACGATTTGGTGTATAGTTAGTCAGTAATTGCCTTAGAGCTGGAGTTTTGTCAGGATGTTTTAGGTTGTTATATGCTATGAGTAGTTGGTGATCGGTTAATGACTGTGGGAGTTCAAGCCACTGAAGTTGCCTAAGAGATATACAATGATGGGTTCCAAAGGGGGAATTTTTAATAAGCTTGGCGAATTTGTTATAACAAGACTCAAGTTTGTCAAGGTCAGATTTTCTAACATAAGTCAGAACTGTTGCTGCATACATTAGTGTGGAAAGAAGGTGGGTTTGAGCTAGGGTGACCTGAGCCTGATCTGATAGAAAGTTTTTATGTCTGTATAGGGAACCCATTTTAATAGTTTAAGAGATATGGATGTCAAAGTTGAGGTTGCTATCTATTTTGACGCCAAGGAGCTTGGTGTAGAGAGAGGGTAAAATGACAGTTCCATTACTGGAGGAGATAGAGAAGGAGAGTGGATAGTTTTTGATTTGTTTAGGGTAAATAGAAGTAATTTAGTTTTGTTGGGATTTAAGATAAGTTGAATATTTGTGATCCACCTTTCTCCTGAGGAAAAAGATTGTTGGGTGAGGTGCAGATTATTGGTGGAGATAGAATAGAGAAGTGAAACCAATTTGGAACCTTGAGGTACACCAGTGGTGGCTGGGAGTAAAGGTGTTAAAACTCCTTGCCACTGGACAGCTTGTTGTCTGTCTCATAGACAGTTTTTAAACCATGCAATAGTGTTGGGGCAAAGGATAAAGAGGTTAGAGTATCTATTAGTATGGAGTGAGAAACAATGTTGAATGCTTTAGAGAGGTTCAGGAATATAGCAGATACAAATCTGTTATTTCTATGTTGGTTAACCAGGTTTGTGAATGAGAGAAGGGTGGTTGTGCTGTGGTATGGGTGGAAGCCATGTTGTGTAGAGGAGAGGAGATTGCTTGAATTTAGGAAATGCATGACCTGAGAGTGTATGCATTTCTCAAGTATCTTTGATAAAGGGGACAGAATGGCAATGGGGCAGTAGTTTGAGAAATCATAGGAATTTCCACCTTTATGAAGAGGAATAATGTAGGAGATTTTCCACAGTTGAGGAATATAGGATTCCTGTATGGAGCGGTTGATAAGGATTGAGACCGGGTAGGATATGGAGTCGGCAGCCATTTTTAGGAAATTTGCTGGTATACCATCTGCTGCAAGAGTAGTGGGTTTAAGTTTTAAGAGGTATTTTTTATTGTAGAGGTTGGGACAGGTGAGAATGTAAAGGGAGGTGTGTTGTTAGGTGCTGTTGGCATGGGTGAGTAGCCATTTTTGGATAGTTGAGTTGATAGTGATTTAATGGATTCAGTAAAGTGATGATTGAATTGGGAGGCTATATCGCTATCTGTTTTTGTGGAGGTGGTAGCTGGTGTGGTGATTTTTCCAGGTTTTAGTAGGGAGTTAATTGCATGCCAGAACTTTTGGGGTTGTTGGTGTGTTTGTTTTGGACACCTAGAAAGTAGTTCTGTTTACCAAGCTTTGTTTGTTTTTTGACCTGATTCCTAAGGTGTTGATAATTTTGTTTGGATAGACTAGTGTTATCTTTCTTCCAGGTTTTCCATGCCTTATCTCTGGTCTTTAATAGGGCTCTAGTGGACTTACTAAGCCATGGAGCATAGTTTAGTTTAGCTCTAATTTTTCTTATAGGGCTACTAAGTTGAGGATGTTGGTAAGACTGCTATTAGAATAGTCCACTGCTTGGTCTAGGTGAAGGGTATGTAATGGTTCTCAGTTACATTTTTTTAACATAATGTTGAGATCTAGAGGGTTAACATTGCGATCATTTCTGACTTGTCTACAGACTATAAGTTTCAGTATGTTAACACGTTTTCATAGGAGGAAAGTTGAGAGGTGGTCAGTAAGTCCATCTGGTAGACTACCTATTTGGTAATTATGTTCAGGGTAGTTTACTAATGTCAAATCTAGTATAGATTCCTTTTGGGATTTTTTAATCTACCCTAGTAGGTTCTTAAATTTGTTGAGAGAATCCATACAAGTTGATGTGGTTAGTGGGTTTTTTTAGAGTTGCAGACTAGCCAATCAGTGTTTAGGTCACCTAGTAAAATAGTCCCCTTGTGGGAGGTTTTCTTTTGACCATTGAAGAATGTCCTCAATTATTGGAGAGTTATTACCTAGAGGGATATACACACAAAGAATATTGATGCTCTTTTTCTTGTTTAGGAGTAGCACAGAGCCTATGATCTTAGCAGTATTAAATTTAAGTAGAGGAGTTTGTAGAGGTTGTAGAGTAAGTGTATTTTTAAAGACAATCGCAACGCTCCATCTCTTCTTTCCCATCCTACCTAGTCTTAGGATATTATATCAGAGAGAGAATTTCTTCATACTGTATGCTGGGTTTTAGCCAGGTCTCTGTTATGGTTAGAATGTCAGGGGAGTAGTGAGTTATGAATGCATGTAAGTGGGGAAGTTTGTTTGATATACTGCAAGAGTTAAGGTTGATGACAAGTAGATCTGTTCTGTGTTTGTTTGGGGGTATAATGTTGCTTGGCCCTGGATTTAGGTGAATATCCCCAGAGGTAAGGAGATATTTCTTTAATAATAAATGAAGTTTGATTGTTTGTAGAATGTCTATGTGGAGTTTGCATGATATTTTTCTAGTGTAGGATAGTGGAATGTACTTGTTACATTTAAGTAATATTGTGTTGTTATTAAATAAAGAAGGGGCTATTGGGAAGCGTATCTGGGTTACTATAGGTGTGAAGGTATATGTTGTATGGTAGGTGGTGTGGGGTAGTGGTCTGTATGTGTGTAAGGATATAATGTAGGTTAGGGTTGTGAGGGTTAGTAGGAGAGATGTAAGTAAGAGCTGCATAATTTGGGTTATGTGGTATTTGAATGCAAATAGTGTTGTTTGGATGAGAGTTAATCAGGGGTGTGGTCTGGGTAGTTGCAGTTGAGTGGCTGTAGGGAGTGGTCAGGTGACAGGGGATTAGAATAAATGTAGAGGTAGTGGGGGTGGATGGGAAATGGGGGCAGGCTTGTTCTCAGGTAAGGAAAATAAGGTACAAGTGCAAAGTATGGTGACTATTTTAGAAATAGCAAGGGAATTTGTAGAAGTAGCTATGAGGGAGGGAAAAATACAGGTAGCTTAGAGTAATACTACTGGTGTTATTAGTGCAAAGAGGGGAAGCCTAAATCCAACCTGAACATCAGTAGAACCAAACAGTTGTCATCCTGAGTGTAGCAAGAGGTAACAGTTACTTTTACAAATTGTATAATTTGTACACAGTGTTTTTTCTGACATGAATTAGATGTACATCATATCTGTTGCAAAATGCAGTGTTACAATGATAAGTCTAAGACTTAGTTGTAAAAATATATTGTTATCTTAGTCTGTTTCTATGAGAAGATAACATTTCTGGAGTTAATGTAATCCTGATGTTGCCTATTGGGAGTGGGTTTATATTATGAGTGCAGATATGTATTTATTTATTTGTTTATTTATTTATTTACATTTGTTGACCGGGCTAGTCTAACTGGATACATGCCCATTTTCAGTAGAGGCCCGTGGAGAAAAGCTCCAAGCAGACAGGTAAAGACATTATTATACAATAATAATATAGAAAAGCTATCAACATATACAGATAATACCATTATTTGTGATATTTGCAAAACAGGATGATCAAGAACAAATTTACAATAAATGAAAAAGTGTGATTTTTTTTTTTTTGTAGGACAACATAGTACAGCGAAAAGGCCATAGAATAATTAGCAGTAAAGTACCCTGGAGAAGAGAAATAAAAGGGATAGCAGGAATATGTAAAGGTGGAGAGATCAGGCAGGGTTAGTGCAGGGGCAGAGCCAGTGAGTTATAAAATGTTTTTTGAGATGTTTTTTAAAAAGATGTGTGGAAGAGAGAGTAGAAAGTTCACTTGGAAGCTGGTTCCAGGCCTTGCCAACTGTGTTAGCAAAAATAGAGTCTCCAGCTTTGTTTTTAGATTGAATAGTGGAAACTAGAAGCTTATCAGCTGAGCGAAGAGTAGTAAGGTTTTTGTAAGGGGTAGTCAGATTATTGAGGACTGGGATATTATTAGGGTGGAAAATTTTGGGTTATAGTAAGTTGATGATAGAGTAGTTGGTGCTGCAGTTCTAACCATCCCAATTGTTTGAGGTTGAGACAGTGGTGTGTTCTAAAAGGGTTGCCGGTAGCAAATCTGGCTATGTTATTATAGCTAGTGGCAAGTTTGTTAAGGGCGCTTTTGGAAAGGTTAGTATAAATGGCAGAAGCATAAAGTAGGGTAGAGATCAGATGAGTTTGGGCTATAGTGGTTCTGGCTGTAGGTGTAAGGAAAGGTCTGATGCTATACAGGGAACCCATTTTTTTGTTGATAGATTTTATGGTAGTGTTGATATGATTGTCATAGCTAAGGTTGTTGTCAATGGTTATGCCTAGGAGACAGGTTGTGGTATCAGGGGATATGGTGGTTCCATTGTTAGAGGTTATAGTGAAGTGAAATTGTGGTGATTTTAGAGTGGGAGTAAAGAGTAATAATTTTGTTTTTTTTTACATTCAGGAGGAGGCAGTGTTGCATGAACCAATTTTCAACAGTATGAAATACAGACTGGGTGAGGGTCTGGAGTGTGGTTGGGGACCTAGCAGAGCAGATTAAAGTAGAATCGTCAGCATACTGAATGCAGGTGGCTTGAGGAATTTTATTATTTAGGTCATTAATAAACATTGAAAAGAGAAGAGGGCCTAGGATGGAACCTTGAGGTACTCCAAGGTTTATGGGGAGGGGAGTTGACAGCATATTATCCCAAAGGACTGCTTGATGACAGTTGTCTAAGTAGGATTTAAACCAGAGTAATGCCTGTGCGTCCAGTGAATGGGCTTTTAATACCTCTAAAAGCAGATTATGGTTGACCATATCGAAGGCTTTTGAAAGGTCGATAAACAAAGCAGAGGAAAGAGTGTTATTGTTACGATTTTTGTTTATACAGTCAGAAAAGGATAGCAGGGCAGTTGAGGTACTATGGAATGGTCTGAAACCATGCTGGCAGTTGGCAAGCAAATTGTTGTGAAGAAAATGGTCAAGTAGTTGTTGGTGGATACATTTTTCCATCATTTTAGCTATAGGAGAGAGTAAGGCGATATGTCTAAAGTTGGAAATGTCAGTTGATATCCCACCTTTGTGTAAAGGAATGATGTGAGATACATTCCATATAAGGGGGATTTTACTTTCTGAAATAGTTCTATTAATAAGAATAGAAATAGGGTAGGCTATAACTTTAGCTGCAATTTGCAGGTATTCTGCTGGTATACAGTCAGCAGAGGGGGTGCATGGCTTGAGTTTTAGAAGGAGGTTACAAATGAGGGATGTAGGAATTGGTTGTATGTGAAAAGAAGGAATAGAGTTTGATGTGGTATTAGGTGAGAGGGAGCTGGTGGGTGGTAGAGAATTAGCTAGAGTTTGTATGGCTTCAATAAAGTAGTTATTAAAGGAATCAGTTATTAGTTTAGGGTTATTTTGGGTGATCCCTGATGGGGTGGGAGACTTGGTATGACCCGAATTAAGTAGTTTGTTCATAGCTGACCAGAAATTTTGTGGCTTTTGTTTGTGGGCTTGTTGGAGGTGAATGTAAAAGTTTATTTTATCTAGTAGGATGTCTTTTTTTGCAGCATTTCATAATTGTTTAAAGTAAAGGTGGTCAGAAGGGCTTTTAGAGGCTCTCCACTTGGCCCAGATTTTATTTCTTAGGAGGATTTTTTTGCCTTGTTTGTTTTGTGAGCCAAGGGGCAGTTTTGGTCTTTATTCTAGATGAGCGATGGGGGCATGGAAGTCTAGGATTTGAAGGAATTTAGTATTAAAGTAGGTAACTGCTTCATCAAGTGGAAGATGAAGCAGTGGTGACCATTCACAAGCCTTCAGTTCTGTTTGGAAGTTCTCAGGGTGAAAGCTTTTTTTTGAGCGGGAGGTTTTAAAAATAGTAGGATTGGGTCTATGAAGTTTTTGTTTAATTATATAGGTAAGAGCATGGTCACTGATGTCATCAGGAAGGGTTCCTGGCTTATAAGTAGTAGGATGATTGTTTATGAGAATCCAGTCAAGTAAGGTTTCCTTACCACTTTGTTTGTGGATTCTCGTAGGGGTGGTTATCATTTGTGAAAAACCAAAAAGATTTATGTGGTTAATGGGATTTGGGGACCTACAAGTAGACCAGTCTATATTAAAGTCGCCTAAGACAATGGTTTCCTGGGGTAGGTGTATAGATAGGCTACTAAGTATATTTTCCAGAATACTGATATTGTTTCCTGGGGGAAGGTAGGAACAGATTATGTAGATGGATTTATGGTTATTGATTTGAAGTTTGGCTGAAAGAGTTTCTGCTGTGGGGTTTGTGGGAAGTGGCACATTGAAGGTTGATAGTCGGAGTTCTGATTTATAAAAAATGGCTACTCCCCCACCTTTTTTGGTAGTCCGGTCTTTTCTCAGGATGTTATATCCTGGGTGGGGGGGTAATTTCCTGATCTTTGGTTGAAGGTCTAAGCCAAGTTTCAGTAATGCAGAGGATTTCAAAGTTGTGGACATCTAGAAGTGCATGAAGATGGGATATGTTATTGTTGATGCTACGGATGTTAAGGTGAGCTCTCAGAAGGGAGTTAGATGGCCTTGTTAGGGTGGAGGTGGTGTAGGGTTTTTGGTTATGAGGGTTACTGGGGAGTGTTGTATGTGGACCAGGGTTAGGATGGATATCACCATCTAAGAGATGATGTTGTAGGGGGTTTTGTATTAGTTTTATGAATTTGAAGTAGTTGTATGGGGGTTTCTTGTCAAGGAGGTAAGTGATATGGGTAGATTTGTGGTACTTTGGAAGGGTATAGCTAGATGTAGAGGTTATGTTAATGTGTTTTAGGGAATTTATATGTGAGAATGTAATGGTTTGTTGGTAGTGGTGGTGGTGTTTTAGTAGAGAATAGTGTTCAAAGAAGGTTAGTGAGAAAGCTAGAGTAAGGGCAGCTAGAATGCTGAGTAGGAGTAGGAGGTATATGTAAGTAGAGTTGTATTTAGAGGACATCGGGTTGAATGGGTAAGGGTGGTGTGAGGTGAAAAAGGGTGCCTAGTATTGTGTAGGAGTGTAAGGTGTAAAGTAACAGGTGATAATAGAGGTAGCAGAAGGAGGAAAAGCGAGTAGCAGGTGGTGGTGAGCTTAGAGGTGAAGTTTAGTATGAGTTGTTACAGAAATTAGGAATATAAGAGTAAATTAAGTGTAGTTGGAATAACTAGAGAAATTAGAGATGGAAGAAGGTGGAAGAGTTGTAGGAGGATTGGCGCAAGAGTGTTATAGAGGTTACAAATGTAAGAGGAAGGTAGGTTAAGTTGGTAAGTACAGCAGGTAATAGTAAGGTTAGGTATAGGGGGGGTGTAAGGTTACTGAGTATTGGTTGGGAATTATTCTTGTAGGAAATAGGGGGTGTTAAATGGAAGTAGGTTGTGATAGGTAGTTAAGGAGGAGGGGGTGTGGTTATGCAGGTATAAAGCTAGCAGTAATGGGATGGGTGGATATGGAGGTGTTAATTGGAAGTAGGTAGTGATAGGTAGTTGAGGAGCAGGGGGGTGTGGTTATGCAGTTATAAAGTTAGCAGTACTGGGGGTGGTTGGGAATTGGGGGTAGGGTAGAGGAGCAGAGTGAGCCCGCAGGGCGAACGGAGCAGGCTACAGCAGGTAGATGAAGATTCTGCAGAGAGACAATCAGAGAGTAGCAGGTTCCAGGTAGAGAGAAGGTGGCCAGAGGTAAGCAGAGTTAGGTACAGCAGGTTAGAGGCAAAAGGGACCAAAATAAAACTAGGAGAGGTATAATGGAGCTAGAGGGTGTGATAAGAGAAGGATAGGAGCAGCAGAACAATGCACAAAGATTCACAGCTAGGCAAGGGGAAAAACCTGAGAGAACATCCAGATAAAAAAAAGCTATGGAAAGTGGGATACGGATTATTTGCCTAAAGCAAGCTTAGAGCACCACCTAGTGGGCAGAGAGTAGAATACAAGAAAAAAACTGTGATAGAAGTGGCAGGTAGGGGTGCAACAGATAATGGGTCCAAGGGTATGGAGATATGGCAGTAGGATCACGGATAGAGAGGAGTATGGCTGCTAGAGTCCTGGCACAGAGGCTTAAATAACTATCTATACTTACTACAGGAATAACTTATGCAGAAACAGTTTATAATTACTAGATACAGTGTAGGTTAAACAGATACACCTAAGAAGTAGGACTTGGGTATAGCATACTTTCTTAGTCCATAGGAGCAGGAAAGAAAAAAATCCAGTCACTGGGCAGCAGTAATCTTTGGTCAGGCGCTGGGATGGCTGGAATAGATTGAAAGGGGTCTTTTGCAGACTAGGCAGGTCCTGTAGAGCAGGATAGGAGATGCAGAGTTTCTTAGTCCGTAGGAGCGGGGAAGAAAAGAATCCAGTCACTGGGCAGCAGTAATCTTTGGTCAGGAGCTGGGATGGCTGGAATAGAATGCAAGGGGTCTTTTACAGACTAGGCAGGTCCTGTAGAGCAGGGTAGGAGATACAGAGCTTTTTAGTCCGTAGGAGCAGGGAAGAAAAAGATCCAGTCACTGGGCAGCAGTAATCTTTGGTCAGGCGCTGGGATGGCTGGAATAGAATGAAAGGGGTCTTTTACAGACTAGGCAGGTCCTGTAGAGCAGGATAGGAGATACAGTGTTTCTTAGTCCGTAGGAGCAGGGAAGAAAAAAATCCAGTCACTGGGCAGCAGTAATCTTTGGTCAGGTGCTGTGATGGCTGGACTAGAATGAAAGGGGTCTTTTACAGACTAGGCAGGTCCTGTAGAGCAGGATAGGAGATACAGAGAAATACAAACAGTTCCTCTGGGACCAGGAAACACTCAGCAGCCGGGGCAGGAGCTGGGGTAATAAAGATGTATGTAATGTACTTAGATTACACTGGAATTCACTGGGAGGGTTGATGAATGAAGTGAATGAATTTAGGGGGCATAGAAGCATTACATGTGAGTGGCTACCTATAAGCTTTCCAAGCATCAATTTGGCTTTGGAAGTTGGTTTGCCAGTTTGCTAAGGCCTTCAACACCATCACCCACTCTGGAATCAGATAAACTTACTAAGCTGGGCATAAATCCTTACGTCACTCAAAGGAATGCCATCTGGCTTACTGACAGAACCCACACTATAAAAGTAGCTGACTCCAAATCCAGCTCCAGACACGTGACAAGTGGAGTACCTCAGGGTTCAGTCCTGGAACTACTCTTGTTTGGCATTTATTTCTCTGAAGTACAGGCCAACACTAAGGAACTCTGGCTAACAAAGTTCACAGATGACTGCAAACTGGGATCCATTAATGAATCCCCAAATGATGTGGATATTCTACAAAAGGTCCTTACAGAAACAGATGCTTGCTGCCAGAAACATGGGGTCAAGCTTGATGCCAATAAATCTATAGTTATCCCCTTTGGGAAAAAACATGTAACCATGAATTATCGCATAGATGGCAGTACACTAAACACCAAAAGTGTATTGAGAGACTTAGGGACCCAGGTGAACAGTGGTATAACCTTCGATAACCACATCACCACAACAGTCAGGAAATCCTTCTATGTGGCACACCTTATCACTAAGGGCTTTTCATCCAGAAAAAAAGAGATCATTGTCCCACTGTACTCATCACTCATTAAACCCATTATAGAGTACAATGCCCCATTTGGTATGTACCTCACAAGACATCTGCAAAAGCTGGAAAGGCCACAGAAATGCCTCACTAAAAGAATCACAGGCTTAAAGCAGATGCCCTAAGCTGACCATCTAAAAAAACTCCAGCTATACTCTATGGCATATCGTTTGTTCAAAGGTGATCTCTGCTTAACATACAAGGCCATGTCAAACCCTGAGCTGTTGGACATGCTCCACTTAAAGAAATCCCAATCCCTCAGAGCCACATGCTCCAGGGATCCAAACCTTGTCATCACAATGAACAAAACATGCTGGAGGGGTAGGTTCCTGATCCAGAGATTCCCCATACTCTGGAATAGACTGCCCACACATATCAAGCAGAGCACCTCCTTGGCCCTCTTCAAAAGGAACCTTGATGACTGGATGGGAGATAGGAAATTCACCCCAGGGATCACGTCAGTAGCCCTGCTAGACAGGGGTCCAGGGAAGTAAATATTGTGGAAAGAAATATCCAGAGAATTGTTATGGCTAGGCTTGTATAGGCCCTAGGGCCAATAGCCTAGTACCAGCCTATGAACCTATGAACCTATTGTGGGGGATCCAGAAGTCTTGTTAGACCTAGCCTGGGAAAGCAGGGAGAAGGGAAAACAGAGATGGGATGGAAGGTGGTAGGAGAGTATAAATATAATATTAAGGAATGTTGGAGGAGTGCCATCCAAATAAAACTGAGAAGATTATAAAGTTGTTAAAGAGAGTTAAGGGGTACATAACATTATTGCTGGAAGCAAACTTGAAAAGGAATGAAACCTTGAAACTTGGAAGTAATGCATGGAAAATAGTGGAGTGCATTATTCCACCATCCATTAGACTTTCAATGAGAACATATTGTGGGAGATTTTAATATAGTAGATAACTGGAAAATTAATAGGAAGTTTGGCCAGAGGGACAGAACTTAAGGGTGAGAGAAGTTCTAAGGCAGTGAGAGGTTACTGAAGGATGGGTAAAAGTGTTCTTATTATGACACTTTGAATTAGAGGAATATAACTTCCCTAGAGGAGCAGATATACAAACTTGTCATTCAGATAGGCTTGTGATACGGGGAACAGGGATCTTGCAAGTACAGAAATTGCAAATCAGCAATAGCTGGCTTTGTGACCCTGCTCATATAATGCCAAAATTGACATTCCAAAACAATAATGGAATCCAAAAGCAGAGATGGAATCCTTTGCAGTAGAGTATGCAGCAGAGATGTCTTGAGGGGTACAAAAGAATAGAGTTGACCTAGGCTGTAATACACAACAAGGTATGGGAGATTTCTGGAGATGGGGGAGGCTGGAGAATGCCCAATGTTCAGCTCTACATGGTGGCATCAGCTATAGCATTTGTTTTTCAAAGTCATGGTCAAGGGAGGAATGAAAGGAAGGGATTGCTCAACAATAAGTTAAAAAAAATTAAACAGGTATCCTAAGGAAATGGGAAATGATGACGTGTTGACTGACGTTTTCTATATAGAGTAGTGGAACAACTCAGAAATTACAATTTAAGGTAAAACGTGATGACAGAAATGAGGATTCTACTGCAATACATATGCCTGATACTCTAAACTTCCTGTATTTGATTGTATGTAACTTACTTTAGTTCAAAGCCAATTTTCTTTCTGTATCTGTACTGTATATCCAAAATTATAATAAAAATTATATTGGAAAAAAAAAGAAATGAGGACTATGTTAAGTAGGGGATATTTTAATTGATTACGATGCTACTTTGGAAGGATTCTAGAATGTAAGCAAATTAGGGACAGCTGTGTCATACATAGCTCTCAACCTTCCATCTCCAAAATGAGGAACACTCGCCTTTATAATGTGGAACAAAGAGAAGATTCTTTAATGAATTGGTGTCATACAGGAATGCAGGTGGGTTCATTATGAAAAGCTGAGAATGGCAGTTATATGATGGCTAATGTGGAAAGCAGCCAGGGATTGGAAGGAAGGTGAAGAAGAGTGTAAAAGAATATAGGATAGGTGAAGGGGAACAAGATCAAATATATAACTGTGGAGCATCCCATGCAGAGTTTAACAGACAAAAATGCAAAAAAAAAAAAAGAACTAGAGAAAATAAGACCAAGGCAGGCAGGGAAAACAATAATGAGGCTGAAAGTGCTATCCATAAGTTGAGAACAATACATGCAGTAGCTGCATTGATGGTTTAGGATACCAGTGGAGATTTTGCAGGAATGACAGGTGGTAGAAGAGGAATGTTGGAGATGTGGAAATGGATCAAACTCCACACACATGCGCTTGTGTGTGTGTGTGTGTGTGTGTGTGTGTGTGTGTGTGTGTGTAACATACTGAAATATATATATATATAAAGTCTCATTAACTTATTCAAAATAATCTATATAAATGATTTCATCTTACCTTCTTTGGTTGACATATAAAACAAGTGTGTATAACACACCATATTGTATGTTAGTGCAGTAAAACTATTTACAGTGAATCACCAATTCCTGAGCCAAGAAATAATTCAAACAGGATCAAAAACGCTGTTAATTCTTAGATGCGAATAGAAAATTGCTTATCCGCGTAATCTACTTCGCTTGAAAATATACAGTAATTACGTGATTCGGTTTTGTAGCAAAATACTTAACAGTCGTTAACTGGTGTTGGGGAACTGCACCAGCTGTGTTAATGTGAGTGTATAACACCTTGTGGTGCATACCGACACACGTAAAAACATCTGTAGTTCTTATTTCAACTCTCTTTTTTGTAATAACTAAGACTATTTGGAAACCAGCATTTTTGATCGAAACCTTTCTCATTTCCTGTTGTTTGTACATATAATCCTCTCTGACAGTAATGTTACATTTATAGCTTCTTTAATAACGTATGGATTGTTGTTGAGGCAGCTGGGATGAAATCCGCGCCTCTGCAACTCGTACCTGGGGCTCACGGAGTTTCTGTCAGACTGCACATGTGGCCAGCCCTCACAGGTACCTGGACAGCGTGTGGTATCCAATCCTAAAGCAGCTAGCTCAAACAGCTCGGTGCTCTTCCAGCTGGCGGCTGTAAGTAACATTATGGCGGCGTGCACATCTCTCTTCTCTGGCTGCTTGCATTCTGCACAAGCAAGGACCACTTCCTTTTACATGAGAAAACTGGCTATAACGTTGGGGGTCCCTATCCTTGCAGGACGCAATCATTCGACCCAGGCTAGGTAAGGGGGCACACTTTTTACATTTCCATGCCAGAATAATGCTTTCATTCATTACATAGTGTAAATAAAGTTTTATTTTCTGGGCAGAGATACTATGACAGGTACTTTATTGTTAACTCGAATTTTCAGCTGCTGCTGATGCTGCTAGCGCTCGAAGTCCTTCACAGTTCACTGCTTGTAATTTATTACTGCGGGAACAATGCAGTCAAGGCACAATGGGAAATAAACCTAGTTTTCCATTTACTATTCTCTGTAAAACACAGTCTAGGTGTAGGGATGTTGAGCACTGGCATGTTTTTAATTAAAATAACTTTCAATGACCTGCTCTTCACACAATCTCTCGGTATCTGTGACTACGAAATTTACTCCTTAAACTATTTTACACGATACAGGTAAAATAAAGGGGGTCATCACAAGGTGTTGGTAGCTGTGATTTATTTGTAACCATAAGCACCTTTAAATATTTCCAGTTCTACAAGGTCTGTTTCACAATACGTATTTTGCACACTTGGAGAGCACAGTAAGCTTTAGAAGCAGCTAGAAGCGATGCTGAAGGACATGAGTTAATTGTGTTCAACATCAGTTCGTTAGGTCTGTCCAGCTGTAAAATTCATTTAACTCTTTACTTTTCTCACTTACATCTGTGACACAGTGCCGAAGAAGAGGTCAGTGCTTCTAAATTCATTCAGTGGCGATACCTATTCGGGCAATGTTGTCTACAGTCCTGTTAAAACAGGACTGCTACCATATAAGATTAGCTTAAAAGCATTTTAAAATCAAACTTAGGTTGTTACAGAGCCTGAAGTGCATTGGTAGTAGTGGAGGTGCTGGTGTCGGTGTGTGCGCGCCATACCTGTCAGCTGTCTGTATTTTCGCACAATGTCCAGATTTTTGCATCCTATTTTTCGTTTATTCATCATAAAATTTGAGGTTTTCTAGCAAATCACTGAGATGTGAAGTTAATAAATAATGACTGATATTTAAGTTTCAGACATGATGTACTTCAGAAAAATGAATGCTAATGAAAACAAACCTGTTATTTTAGCAACTTTCTAAGTTTATGAGAGCAATATTTAAAATCTGTCCATATATTTGGGCCCTTGACTTCCCCACCCCCCAATTATTTTTGGCTTTGTCCAGATCATTTGTGCTAAGTGGTTGAGAGGTGTTTGTGTGTTTGGTAATGTGAAGTAACGGCTGTTGTTCTTCTTTCGGCTTTTCCCGGTAAAGGATCGCTACAGCGGAACTCCGGTCCGCTAATGATTGGCAGAAGATTTTTACGGTGCCTAGGTGCCAGCTCGACGCCCAAACTTCAAGGTATATAACAACAGATTCACACATTGTGCGAACATTATCAGGACGTAATTTTACACTTTTATTTCTGAAATAAACATGCTTTGGTGTAACGGTTGCTAATTTTTGTTTATTTTCAAAGAAAGATGTTAATTACACAACAAATGGCTAAGGTTTATCTGCTTCTAAGACATCTGCTGCAGTCACATAAAACATATCCAGTACAGCACACTATAATTTCTTCTGCATTAGTCTGTTAATCATTTCTGAGCTAGAAGGTATAGCACTACAGTATAACTTAAACGCAGTTGTTTGTTATTTTCAATCATAACAAAGGATCACTCTTTCTTTTCCCATTGAATCATCCAGTTTTTGTAACTTCAGTGCTTAATATGTCCTAGGTTTGGTTGACTACGTTTCATGTTTTGATTTTGGCTCATTCTGGTGCTCGTTATTTCTGATGTCTTCATTTCTTGTTAATTCACATATTTTACGTCCACAGAATGTTTGCGTTATATGCTTATTTGTAGTTACATCTGAAAGAAACGGCAGGAGTACAAAGAATATAATGGGTGACAGGACAAAGGGCAGCAATGTGAAATGATGTGTGTGTGTGTGTGTGTGTGTGTGTGTGTGTGTGTGTGTGTGTGTGTGTATATATATATATATTATATATATGTATATATACACACACACACATATCGATAGATAGTTATAGATGCAGATATAGATATGTGTATGTAGAAAAATAACCGAGACAGCAGAATATAAACAGTAAAAGCAATTGACAGAAAAATATCTAAACACAAAATATTAACAAAATCTAATCACATTCAAAACCAATGTGAGTCCTTATTTTTGTAAGTATTGTTTTCCCCACTTCTGTGGTGATATATGAAAACAGGATTTGTATACTGGAAACCCTGACTATCCCACTTTGGAATGTTTCATGTGATCAGAAGCATGATTTCTAATTTTTAACACAGAATTTCTAGAGATATTTCTTGGCATAGTTTTCTATTTTAGTTGAAATTATTTTGTGTTTGAGGGAGTGTATTTTTCTCTTGTTTTAAACATGGACTGAACTTTGCATGCATTACTCTGGGTATCCTTAGATGGGCAAGATATTCTGAAACGTTTGTCTTGTATTTAAGTTGAAACAGTAGATTTCCTTGGCACTTTTCATTTTGTTTTCATTTTTCAACTTACTAGTACAATGAATTCATGGTTCTTTCTTATGAAGACTTTTTCATTTAATTGTGAAGTTTTGTGCTTGTAATATTCAGCCTTCCAGCAGGGAGTTATGCAAACAGTAATGCCCTCCTGGGTGTGTGTTATTGTGTAAATAACGCACACCCAGGGCCTCTTCACCCATGGAAGGGAGTTATTTACGCAATAACACACACCCTGGAGGACATTATTGCAGTTAGAGAGTGGGCTGTCTGTTAAATTGCTTTGTATTTTTTTTAATTACAATATATATTTAAAAAAATGCTTTTGAGATAAAATAGTTCTTCCACCCAATGTCTCAAACTTGATGTAGTGTATGTAATTGTTGGATGAAGTATTTTGCATCCGGAATATAAGTAAGTATTTAATGTTTACACACACACACACACACACACACACACACACACACACACACACACACACACACACACACACATTCAGAAGCACAGACAGACATACACACATATAAATAGAAACAAACAGTCAGAAATACAGACGCTCTGTGTGACTCGTACACTTATGCACAGAAACAAACACTGTCTCATATGCACATACACTCACTCACACACACACCCCAATTAAAACCAATTTCAGCCTCAGATGCTATTTTAAAAAACACATAGAATACAAGGTAGTGCTGCTCTTTCCTTCCACCTCCACCCACCCCTCCTCTCCTTCCTTCATTTTACTATCTCAGATTTTGCTAACATTGTTGCTGTTTATCTATAAAAACACAGAGGTATAAGCTCAGTCAATAATAATGCCAGACATTAAGGGTTTCATACCTCTTAATGTCTAACAGAAACATGCTGATGAACTGACTGCTTTTTGCGGTGAGTTCTCTGTCTGTCTCTCTCTCTCTCTATCTCACTTTTCCTTTTATGCATGCAAGCACTCACACACTCACACATGCAGATAGAAACATAAACACACGTGCATTCGCACATGCACATAAGCATGCTTTTTTCTCTTTTTTTATTTTTTTTTAAATTTTACACTCACTAAACAACAAAGTGCTGCTCAGTGAGTGTAAAATATGGCAGCCATTTACTTTTCAAATGTCTGAGCTTCATGGTAGCTTAACATTCTGCCTTGAAGTGGCAGACTCATTTTCCAGTGGGCATTACTTGTACATTAACACTCTGCTGGATAGCATTCTTACTCCAAACAGAATGGCAATGTACAGGTTGCCCATTCTCAAAATGAGAAGTTAACATCACTACTGGAAGTTGGAGCAGCAGTTGTGATTGGTTGAAACAATTGTTCTATGTCCAAGTACAGTGCAATATGGTGCAAAGTGGCCTGTAAGAATTTTCTTGGTCTGTACCTTCTAACAGTACAGTTTCAAATAATTCAGTACATTTTTGGAAAGATTGCCCAACACAGTTCTTATCATTTTGATATTATATTTCTAATTTAATATCCTATAGTAGTATTAATGTTTTTGTTATTACTTTCACATTAGTATTAATATATTTTGTATTTGTCTTTAAGAATTGTATTCACTGGAATATTTAGAGGTTGCTGAGCACCATATTAAAATTTGAGTGATGTCATCTGAATCCAGGAATCAATAGGATGCAAGCTGTCCAAAAGATTTACCATTACATTTTTCAAATTATTTTTACTAAATTTCTCATTTGGTTGACTCTGAAGTATAAAGTAGTAGTAGATTTAAGTGAGATTAGTAATTGTTCTAGCTCATGGCTGAATTACAATGGCATCTCAACATTTGCTGTTGAAGCCAGTATGCACTGGAACCTGTCTATAGGAGAATAAATATGGAATACATGAAGATGCTGGTATGCAATAGAAATATCTTACGCTTTAAGTTTATGAAACAAGTTTCATAGCAAATGTATTAAAGTCATGCGTTATGAAGTAAATTCCCTTACAATCACACAAAATGGACCACCTCATATATTCCAAATATCTTTTATTTAGGCTTGGATTGCCGTTCCTTATTAATTTCAAAGAAATGTGCTAATTTTTGATTTGTCCATGACATAGGGCTTTGTGTAAGTTATGCAGATTTTATGAAAGCCTGTCACATAGGTGGTTTTGTAATCTACCTCTGAGAAATGTTCTAATAGTTTTTTTGTAAAATCCAGTATATTGTATTATTTCAGCATTATCAGAATGGTTATATTCAGAATTGTTAATTTTATAGTTTATTTATGGATTTTAGTAAGTTAAATCATAATATAAATTTTTGAAGTTCAAGTCCTTTCTGCCAGTATTATTGTAGTGTTATCGACAAGTTGTATTTTTGTTTGTTTTCTTCTCTTATCTTTTTATTTATTTAGTTGGTTAGTTGCTTACTCATTTATACTTTCATTTCTGTTCATTTTTATGACAAATTTACAAGTTACCAATCGATCTTGCTTTTAAATCAGCATGTTGATAAATGACGTGTCATCATTCTTCTGTGGTTTGTGACTGAAGTTTCTACCATCCTTATTGCACATGAAAGAAAACTAATAGGTGTAGAGCTGTTAATATTTTGGCAAATGACATTATTGACAAAATAGCTCTAATAGTTACTACTTTCCAGCCATTAAGTATTTTCCAAGTGTAATAATTCCAACATGGAATATCTAAGGATATTAAGGTCAAGTTAGTTAATATTATCAAATCCCTTAGCTGTATGAATATTTAGGCCCTTGATAAGGAACTCTATTCTTTTACAGTACAGCTATGACTTATTTTTATTTCTTGTCTTCATTTTACAATTTATCATTCCTAAAATATGCATAAAATGCATATCAAATACTTTTATTTTCTTCTATATGACATCTTTATGGAACTTAAGTCAACAACTGAAGTAATGGGTTAAATAGAACACCTTGTTGGACATTTTGAGTACATATACTATGCAGGAGATTATAAGCAACATTAAAGCTAATACAGTTAGTGCATCTTACTATAAAAGCTATAATAATACAAACAAGTAAAGTAATACACACCATAAAATAGTTTATATCACAGCAAGGGAAATGTAATACATTAATAGCATCAACAGCACAAAGCAAATGCTATAAGACCCATTGCCATATCATATATTACTCTCAATAAGAAGGGTGTTTCTAAGGATAAATACTCATTTACCCAAATTAAGTTTACAAAGATATTTCATTACTTGAATAAAGAAGTGTTTACTATTGTGCGGCCAAACTTGCCAGCTTAATTTTATAAAAGATTGATGTTAGATGTATGAAACAAAACACTACTGGTTCTCTTTGTAGGAAAGAAAGCCAGATAATTTATGAATGATCAGTGAACAATTAACTTCTATATACCAGACAATGGTAGAAATGGAGGATTCTTTCTTACATAACATTTCTAATTAGTCTTAATTAGATAAGCATTGTAAATAAATATACTTCATCAGGTCAAAGTCAAAATATGCTTTAAGATCAGATGTCTGCATACAGTAAAAGACAAAACTGAATAGCCAGTCAGCATGAATCAATATATAAAATGAAACATTCAACATCATCCAGTTAATTATTTGGCATTTTTTTTATTTTAACCTTTATTTAAAGGAAAACATGACACTTAAGTATTTACCAGAATATGTAATCTCTGTTATTTAGACTCATAATGTGAAAAGATTGATCATTTAAATTTATCCGCACAGCATCAGCTTGTACCTTTTGTAAAACTGTGTTCCTGTACATATTCTTTATATTTTGTCAGAGTATTTATTTCAGTTTTCATAATATCTCCCAATTTTTAACACTTTTCCTTTCCTTATTGGTTTTCTTATGTTACCTAACAAAGATTATGGCAATCACACACCATTGTACACTATACACTGCTTTTTCCACAATCAGCATGCTATTTCAAATAAAAACAAAGTCATGTATGTAAATTGGTTAATTTATAATTATGCAGTTATGTTGTTTAAAATGGTAATACAAGTATAGTCAAGTGGGTATTTATGTGCACTGAAAATAAATACAGATTTACGCAAGTCCAAATGTTGAGACTGAAAACACTAAGTTCTGAAATGATGTAAAAACACATAAAAAAAACCAGAAGAGCCAATATCAATCAATGAACTTCTCCTTTAAACTTATTTTTTTTGAAGGAGGAATTACCGTTGCACCCATGATGGGGGGGGGGGTGAGGTCAGGCCTTCCACTCCCCCTGAATTTATATATACCAAATCTGAGATTGCCATACCTTGGAGAATAGAAAATGTTCTGAGAAACTGCAATCTTGGACTTAGTATATGTAAATCCAGATGTTCAGTCATTCAGCCACCACATTCCAGAACTCAGCATTGCGAGTCCCGACATTTGAATTGGTTACCATCCATTCATATACGTAATGTAAGAAGACATTTGTTCACATGCAAAAATGTAATGGTAAATCGTGATAAAAACTTTTCTAAAGTTTTTAAAGAAGTTGTTTACCTGTCTAAATGAATTACACATATCAAATAAATTGTTAGACCCTTGGTACTACTTGTATGTCATCAAGTATTATGAAAGCAGTCTGTTAGATGGTCTAGTGAATTGTTTTTACACAAGATAATGTGATAGGGATTCTCATATTGGTAGAACACTATTACATAGCACTAGTTTGATTTCTGGCAGGGTATACTGTTGTCATGTTGAGCAAGGGGAACTGGAGAGTGTGTGATTCTGAACTGTGTAATCTTAGGAAATGCTACTATATATTATTTTATAATGTTATTACCAAAGAAAGTCAGCAAAATGGGATGCATTTGAAAATTAGTGTTGACAGCAAAAAGTTTGCTCTTTTAGTAACTGGAAGGTATTTTGATTTAATGACACAATTTTCCTAGTGAAGGGTCATGGGGGAGTAGTGATTAAGTTTAAATCGTATTTGGAGATCATAAGTGGAACTTTGGAAGATAACATCGACACTGATGAGTATATTTTTGCTAACATATTTTTTTTGCTTCCTTTGTTATATTAATTTACAGATTTCTTGTATGTTGGTTGGAGAGGACTTTGTTGCATCTTTCTGATTGACCCTAGAGACAGTCTATGTACATACATATTTATTTACTTGCTTATTTTATTGCATTTTATTTTTTATGAATACTAAGTTATTGTCTAAGGTAATTTTTTGAAATAGGAGTTCTGGTGGGCTCTTAATATTAATAACTGTGTTTTCAGGTTAGCAGTGAGGTCATGTGTTTCTAGCTATTTCTATATAAAATTGAAATGTTGTTACAATTTAATTTTAGCTAGCAATTGATACTTTTTAAGCTTAAAAGGAGCATATTATCTGCATATAGTGTAATGTGTAGTTTACCAAGATCCCTTTGTGGACTATTTATGAAAGAGGAATTAGGAAGAGAAGATGTACAGAACCCTGTAGAATTCTTGATGTTCTCAAAGGTTGATTTTAAGTTGTAATTTTCTAGCATGATATTTTAAGTTCTGTTGGAGACAGTTCAGTTAATTACCTCCTGTTGGGTGTTCAGACAATGCTTGAATGGGCGGTGGATTTAGATGTAGGCAATTCTGCAAACCTATATATATCAGTATTATCTTAAAGGTAAGAAGCTTCTGCTAAAACATGTTCTTTTAACATCTGAAATGTAGAAATCTTTAGAGATAGTAAAAACACAATGTACATTACTTTTTCTTTCCTAAAGTCCTAAATGTAATAGTTGAAAAACTTTAATGCATGGGTTGTTGAAATAACAATTTAGAACAATAGCAGAAAGAGGTTATGGCAAGACACTGACAAATTTGACAATCAGAAAATAAAAGTAACCTTGCTTGTGGTGTTACATCTGTATTATTTTATATATCTGCTTATATCTAAATTTCCCTGGCATTCAGGAATGAGTAATCAGTCGTAAGTTAAAAAAATAATGTACAGAAAGTATGTTTTTCAGATTTGCACTTTAGAGTTTAAAGGAGTGGATGCCACTGAGACTACAGGTGTTTCAAGTGTTTCACTTTCCTGATGCTTCTCTATCATGTCGCCATCATGCAGAAAAAGTTACAAAAATGGTATAAGGAAATGTGTGCCTTAAATAAGGCACAGTTAATAAAGGAGAACTAAGCGATGAGAAGGGTAATGACTCACCTGTTGTCACAAATGGAGCGGTGTCCATTCACAATGGATATCGCATATACAACTACGTGGATAAGGAAGTTACATTAGAACACGTCTCCCTTTTTCAAAAAGGTTAAACATTTCTTGCATCCAGAAAATTTGATTAGGTAGACTCACTCCTAAATGTTAAATTATTTATTAGAAAACTGAATTCGGCAGTGCACTTCAAATATAGTGATACAAGGGAAAACAGTTTACATTCAGAAAGGAATGGGTTTATAAAAAAGAAAAGTACCTTCACCCCCCCTCCCCTATTCATCCTATACTAAATGTTTTGAGAAGGTCATTACAGATAACATCTATAAAATGCAGGCCAATTATGAGAACAATAAGAACAAGCAGACAAATCTTAATAAGAAAGAGAAAGAATGATTTGATCAGTTATGTGAAGACAAATCTTTACGGATTATGAAGCCTGACAAGGGTGTGGGCATTGTTTTATATGATTTCTCTGTTTATTCCCAGATAATGTTTGATTTTTTAAATGTAAGTGATACTTTTTCTTCAGTGTCCCTTAATGAAGTTAATATTGGCTACCAGAGAATTGACTCATATGTAGAAGAATATACATTAGATAAGAGGATAATGTTGAATTTTTATAAAACATTAAAGGTTACCAAACCCATTGTCCATACCATTTTCAGCATTCCTAAAGTACACAAAAACAAGATAACCCCCCTTGTATGCCAATAGTATAAGCCAGTGGTTTTATAACTCGTCTCATAGTAGTCATGATTGACCATTCCTAGGTTCCTAATACAGTGTAGTATTTAATTAATGACTCCTGGGACTTTTTGGGAAGGCTGAAACAGGATATTTGGGCTAATGATTTAATTTTTTAACCATTGATGTAATAAGTCTTTGTACGGTTATTCCCAGAAAAGAAGGTTAGAACACTTTTATAACAATATTGTTAGGTTTACAAATTTTTCCAGTGACAGAATGAATTTGATTGTTGAGATGATGTCTCTGGTATTAGACTATAATTATATCTTTTTTTGAATGGGAATATTGTAAACAAGAAAAAGGAGTAGCAATGGGGGCCTCCTGTGCTCCCATGTATGCTAACTTCTTTGTTTTAGATTGGAAAATCAATTTCGTCTTTGGGTCTGAATATTATGCCTTTGCTAAGTTATATTTCAGGTTTCTGGATGATATATTTATTTAATGGAATGATCCTGGAACAGAAATTGGTAATTTTGTGAATTATTTAAATGGTACATCCAATTTTTTTGAAGTTCACATTTAATTTGAGTATGACAGAATTAACTACTTGGACACGCTTATTACACACACTGATACTGGTTTTAAATCTTCCATTTTTCAAAAGTCCACCTTTAGTAATTCCTCCTTGGATTTTTGAAGCTATCACCTGTTATGTCAAAAGAAAAGTTTAGTGAAGGGGCAGTGCATATGAGTAGCTAGGATGACCTCCCACACAGTAGACTTCCCTGGTGAACTATATATAGTTGCAGATATGTTTTTGACCAGGTGTTATCTCCCCATGTTGCCACTGACATTCGTGGTATGTACAACCCCAATGAGGATTGAAATATAAACCCCTTTTGGGCAATGGATTACCACCAAAAGATCAAAACAAAGATGGAAGAAATGTTGATAGGGCTTTGGTGGTAGAATATGGACCACAAACAGAGGAAATAAAGAAAATATTAAAAACAAATTGGAATATTTTGAAAGCTTATCATAACATACATCAACTGTTAGGTGCTGAACCCCTTTTTGTTCATAAAACAGGAAGGAATTTGAAGGACAGTTTTGAAGGGGATTCTATTGATTCAGACCATCAACTTAAAATTAAACAAGGAACTATGAGGTGTGGGAGGTGTGTTCAATGTACCTACATTTTGGAACTAAGTAGTATGAAATTAGATAATGGACTGGGTACGATAATGCATTTTGAGAAAGAGAATTGTCTGACCGACCAAAGCAATACATTATCTAGCTAAGTGTATGTGATGTTCTAGTTTTTGTATTGGGAAGAGAGAGAGGTGCCTCCGTAAAAGGATATATGAATACTATTATGACATAGGGAGGCAAAAGGAAAAAAATGCTCTTTATAAACATTCCAGATTATGTTCATAATACAGAAGTTCAGATTTGCTATTTTAGATAAGGGAATGGGAAATCCAACAGGGGGAGATATGAGCATATTACCTGAAGTAAAAGAAATGAAATGGCAACTCGGGTTACATGCTGCTTATCCCCCAGGATTGAATGAGCACATTTCCATACAGCCTTGGTTAAATTACAGGGCTGCATTTGTTGTATGACTTTTGGCAGTTTTTAGCAACCAAATTTAACATGTTTTCTTTTCAAGTTTGTCGTTACGTAAATACTTTTAGACAATTTTTTATTATGAGGATTATTTAAAAGTTTTTAAGTATTAAAATTTTTTGAAGTATTTAAATGTTTTTGTTTGTTTTTTTAACATGGTTATACATTCTTTAATTTTCATTCTTTGGCTCTATTTATGGCATACAAATATGGGATACTGTACCTTTAAATTGTTCACCACTGCTCAATTAATTGATTACATTGTAATTAAACTGTTGGAGGGATTTTTGTGTATATAAATCCAAATGACATGTTTTAGTTGTATTCTAAAGGAGTCCTGTTTTTTTTAGGATGAAAGCGCTTAATACTGTATTATTTTATGTTTTTTATTATATTGTTTTACATTTTTATCCTTTTGCATTCAGTGTTAAATAAAATTGTCTGTGAAGGATTTGAAGTGGTGACTACTTAGCTGTCAGCAGCCAGTTTGCCTTTGGTGTGCTACAGTTAATTATATATTTTATATCTAAAAATCATATTATGTCAAAGAAGAAAGGAGGTATTTGGGCAAAGTTTCCTTACCTGCTTAACAAATTAGTTGAAAGGCCGATGTGGTGATATCATGTGTGTATCAGCTGCAGTGTAGATAGTCACAGTTCCAAAACAGTGACTATATTCAGCATAATCATGGGATTACAGAATAAATACTTCAAAAATGTTGTGAAGGCTAGATAGGGTACAAGTAATCCCACTAGTCCTCCACACACCATTTGTTCAGCATCACTGTAGCATTTTGGAGACTTCAGCTGTAGGACTTCCACAATATTTGGTAACTGCCTGCTCTGTAACCCTAAACATTTGAATTTTTGACTGCTCTCATAAAAACTTATTAGAAGCACATTTATTTATTTTCCACGTGTTTACCAGGTTAGCCTGACTGGACACAAGGTGATTGTTTTCAGCAGAGGCCCAGGAAGAAAAGCTCCAGATACATAGTAAAAAAAGTATAAAAAATAATACAAATAATAAAAAAATATATAAATATAGCTTTTTTGTACAAAGAGCATAGCACATATAAAATTATTAAAATCAGAGTTTTACAAATGATGCAGCATACAGTGGTTAGAATATTGAGAAACAATTAAACAAGATATTATACAACAAATATACAATTGCTTGAGCATAATTTCAAAAAGAAGTTTCTATAGACAAACAAACTATAAAGGTGTCCTAAACACCTGGTTCACAGTACTATGCACTAAGTGAAACTACACAATATACCTGTGATCTAGGGATGCTGAAAGTCAGGAACAGGTGAAATTAGTCTGGTTATGTACAGGAACATATCCAAGTTTTAACTAGGAGATCTTTTAGTAGGGATTTGAAAGTATGTTACAACATTCTTTGGATTCTACTCCTGTAGTCTAATGCCAATTGACCCTTGTTTATCTGTCTTTCAAAATAATGATTTTTTAATAAATAGTGGTTTTATTTTATATGCTACACTTGTTAATGCACAGTGCGGTGGTGGTGCTGCGGTAGCGTTGTCACCTCATAGCAAGACGGTGTCCCGTTCGATTCTCAGCTAGAGTGTCTTCTGTGAGGAGACATGACGTGAATGGGCGTACCTTCATTGAAGGTTGTGCGTCAGGGCTGGCAACTCGTCACATAAAAATCCACTGCCAATCATTAGCGGATCGGAGTTCCGCTGTGGCGACCCCTAACTGGGAAAAGCCGAAAGACACAACAACAACAACTTGTTAATGCACAGTGTTGCTCATTTCTATGAAATAATAAGCTTAACAGTGTTCATAAACCTATTTCTGAAGCAACCTGAAATATCGACAGTTAATGATGCTGTTGCTATACTGCAAATAAGCTACTAATTCTTATATACTGCGGATAACTCTGGATTGGCTAACTTCAGTGTAATGGACTTGTAGAGGCTGCAGCAAAGCAATACATGGAGGCCCTTTAAATATTCTGTGTAATGAATAATAAAGAAGCATTTGCATACTTTATCTGTACATTTTTTCAAGTACTCCTCGTTGAAGTGAGCTCAGTGTTTAAAATTGCACTTGTTGTCATACCTGAAATGGTTGTATGTCATCTGGAGCTGTATTTTAGTTCAACCATTGCTTTTTCTGATTGGGTTTTGTTGAATTTTTATTCCTGCCCTATACTACTGCATTGATTTGGATTCAGCATTCTTTGACCATTTCTTAATCTTGTAAACAGTTCCTCTGCTTTTTTACTTTTCTCATTTCAAAGCATAAGCCACTAATCTTGCTAGTTGTGGACTACAAGTATCTCTTGATAATTTGCAGTGTAGTTGCTGTAACACCAGTTATGCTAATGAAATGGTTCATTACTACATCCCATGTGGGCAGTTCCAGGTATCGCAATATACATTTTTCTACATTTACTTACATTATTTTACTGCCTTTATCAGTTTATTTGGTTTTGCCACACAACTACAGTATATTTTTGTAGAGTTAGTTAGTTAACCAGTGATGTCTTTGCTGCTTTGCTCAAAATAGTCAAAGAAAGACAAAAGTTAAATTTTTAGTCAAATGCCTGTTAATAACATTTTAAACATTGTCTAATTACTTGTAGAAAATTACTAAGTTTGTTGGTATTCTTCTGCCATTCACTTTCACTTTGATGCCATCCATAATAAATTTAAAATATCATTATGCAATAATAAATATATCAAAACCAATATTTTATGAATGCTTAAGCTAAAACTGTTTGGGTATAATTGCTCCTGGCAGCATCACTGTATTGCAAAATATTTAATTGATCTCTTCAAATGTTCTAAACATTTTCATGTCTCCCTTGTGTTCACTGGCATAGCTACTGCAAAAATGTGTCTATACAACAGGCAACTCACTCACCCGTTATATACTGTCTGTCTTATTATTTCAGTTTACATAAAAAATGGCATATTATGCTTCATTTTATCAATCAATCCCAACCAAAGACTAGAGTCCATGCCATCCATACATGAGAGTATAATTAAGTACTTGTGAAAGAAAGGTGTTATTTCTGAAACTGTTATGAGGAAAATAATTAAATATGAATGTATACTGACCAAATCAATCTCACAATCAAAAGTGAAGCCCTGTTAAGAAACAAAACAATATGCCAAACTGACTAAGAGAATCCTGATTTTGAAGCATTCTTGTTATCATCAGCTGCATGTTATTTACTTCACACTAAAAGTATCTAAATCAGTTTTTGCTGTTTCCTTCCTCACAGCCATGAAGCTATAATTATCTCTGGGAATGAACTGGCAAAACAAATTCATAAAGAAGTGCAGATGGAAATAGAAATGTGGGTTTCAGAGGGAAAAGCCAGACCTCACTTGAGTGTCATTTTAGTAGGTGATGACCCAGCTAGCCATATCTATGTAAAGAACAAAACAAAAGCAGCATCTGCAGTTGGTAAGTACCCATACAAATTGTGTTTGATGTCGGTAAGTACACATAGAAATTGTGCTTCATGTCGGTAAATACCCCTACAAATTGTAAGTACACATACAAATTGTGTTTCATGCACCTTCTTTATGAGAAACATGATAATGCGATTTAACAAGTGTTACGTATTGTTCACTACTAACAAAAATTAGATACTGTATTTTATGTTTGCAATAAAGAATGATCAAGAATAAGGCTATGTGGTATTTTAATAATGACAGAGCTTTAGCTCACACGAAAAAGTATTCTTCTCCATATGGTATATCTTCTGCCATTAAACAGTGATGCATCATGGCATAAGGTGGAATGTGCATTAACTAAAACTACAAGCCATTTTTATAGATTAGTGAATCCATGAACAGTGTGAGTTTTATAGTAATAAAATATAAGGTCTTCCATTGTTACAGAACTGTTGTATACACATCAGAAATACTTAAATACTACAATTAAGTTGCCACGTTTGTGTGGTATAACTAACTTTGTTAGTTTTCATCTGTTTGCTTATTATAAAAGTAAGTTTAACAACATAAGAGAAGGGACTTATCTCTCATTTTCTGAGCAGGCTGTTAGTCACTGTTGACAGAGCTAGGTAGTATAAATGGTAAATGGAACATCTGACAGAAGGTATTGTAAAAATCAGATAATTTTATAACTAGGGATTTCTTACTTTATCATGAACCATTTCTTTGAGTCTCATTACATTGAGCTTCATTTGCTGGTTTGCAATCCCATAAAATAGGACTTTTGCTCATATATCCTTTGATGTTGGGTTTCAAAGTCATATATGAACTTTTGTTTATGTTTCTATCATGTCTTTTCAAAGTTCATATAACTGTAAATGAAGAAAATGACATACTTAAGAAAAACAGTTTCATTTCAAAAGATACATGAACTCAGACACAGAGCTGTTACATAACTATATATGCATATATAATATGTACAGTTCTAGTTCACTACAGCATCCATCCACACATTTTTAGAAAACCAGCAGAGCTAGACCACCACAAAGAAACATCTATTGACTAGTAAAACAATAAAATGGCATAAAACAGCGCAGGAATGAAAACAGGGATAAGCGCTTTCAACTCATAGACCCTTCATCAGATCCCACATTACTGCCAGTACTCCTCACCTTTAAAGTAAAAAGCAGCCAATTAAAATTCATCTAGGAAGTCTCCTCCCTTTCATCAGATACTGCATTACTGCCAGTACTCCTCCTCTTTGATGAAAAAGCAGCCAATTCAAATTTAAACCACTATGGTAGATAACTGGCTCTGCTAACAGCTCCAATTTAAGTTGGGGGTTGGGATGGGGGTATGCTGTCCCTTTAATGCAGATAAATTAATAGATAGGTTTTCTGGGGGGATTTTATATTAAATCAAGGGTGGGTTTGTGTGACGGATCCACACAGTTTACCTGATCTTTGATGCCCTAAGCTATTGAACTGCTGTGTGTTTATATGTGTGCTTGATGTTAGATTGATATGCTGTTAATTGAATAAATACATGATATGCTGCTTAATGTTATATACATGCATGAAACCTGAAAGAGTTATGCTTCAAAGGCAAGCCTTGCACACTGATGCTGGTATAACTGAACTTTAGTTAACCCTTGAAGTTGTTTGCCAGTTTAAAAGTTGTTTACCAGACAGAGGGGGATTTCAAAGAGGAACTATACCACAAGTTTGTGGGCCAACGGCCTTCTGAAAGGAGGAAGTAATGTATAAAACTAGACATAAAACTAGACATTACGGGACTTGTTGACAACTCAGGAAATGATTTGTAATTTTCTAAAATAGTCTAAACTGGTGATCTAAATGTCATCAGCCAACAGTTTATGATTAAACTATTGGCCTAGGTGTCATCAGCTGAATGATTAAACTATTGGCCTAGGTGTCATCAGCTGAACTTATTGACCCTATGGCATGTTCAAACCTATAAAAGGCTCAGAGGTTGGCAATAGATTGGAACTCATCATCATCCGGATCTGATTGAAGCAAGAGCCTGAACTGAGCATACAGCATTGCCTGCCAGTGTCGGCCCTGTCTTGACTGAACAGATAGCTGTACTGAATAGGTTTGGAGTCCCCCTATCAGTGGCAAAGATGATTTTCTTTTTGCATATGCTTGTAAGTACATGATTTAACAGTTTTTATAATTGTTAATGTGATAGGTTATAGGTTAGGTTTTGCATGTTGATGTGATGGGTTATAGGTTAGATTTTGCATGTTGACTAGTCAATTGTTTATTTTTGTCACAACCTTAATTGTTAAAAGCTAAAAATAAAATTGCTAAAGTTTGAGCCTTGGTCTCTTGTGCCATCTCTAATACTGTATTAACCACAGAATTTAGTAATCTGACCAGAACAGATTGGAGGGATCATTTTTTAGGAGTCTGCATTCCTTGCAGGAGAAGGAATAGATTTTGGAAGGCCTGGTGGAGTAGGAAATTTGGGTGAGCAGGTTATTGGGTCTGTTTAATATTTCTCCCTTTAACAGATTTAAAGTTTCTCTGATGAGGTTGATTCCTAAGAAGGTGACAGGGAATTTCATTTGATTCACCATATGTCTTATCCGGAGGGAAATTATGTGAATGATTTTATTTCGGGAGATTACATAAAAGTCAGTTATGAGTCTTTGGATGATGCAATGCAGGTCACTTGGGAGTTTATGGACCCATAGTTGGTGAAGGGAAATATTGAATCCATTTTTTATTTATTACCAGTTTGGAAGGAAGAGAGGTCATGGTTGGGAATAGTAGTTGGGTTTCAGTTTTACTTTGACAAGGCTATGCTGATGGAATGTACGGTGGCCTGCTACTTTGAGAGGTTTAGCACAGCTCTCCATTGGAATTGGCAGCAGCAGGTGGGCAGCTAGATGGCAGTATTTTATTTGTATGTCTTTTTTAAGAGTAGGTGAAGGGTTTGACAGAGCATTGGAAGGTGAAACAAAACAATATGCTAAACTGACTAAGAGAATCCTGATTGTGAAGCATTCTTGATATCATCAGGTGCATGTTATTTACTTCACACTAAAAATAGTTTGGGGATGTGTGAGGAACTGGGTGCTCTATTGGTTAGGTAGAGGTTAGAAGGCCATATGATACCCCTGCACTGGTCCAGTAATCAAGGAGCTTTAATTCTCACCACTGGCAATGGTGAGGGATGTACACATTGGGAGGATTACAAGTGCACATACAGTAAATTACAATTTCCCTTAAGAGCACACAGATATCACAGTCACTCTGGGGCTGGTTTCTGCCTCTTTCTCCAGATCCCCAATAAGACTCCCCACTGGCACAGCTATAGGGTTAGGATCTCAGCCAAGAGGTCAAGCCAAAACTTCCAGCACCCTCTCTGTCCAACCAGTGTTTCATGTCCCTGCCAAGTAGCTGACACACACACACACACACACACACACACACACACACACACACACACACACACACACACACATGCGCTTTGAGATTTGATTTATATGCAAACACACAGACACTCCTGGGGAAGGCTGGCACAGGTTTACTAGCTATGCCCCCTTCTGCCCAGACTATAAGGTAGTTATCACTGCCACCAACCACTACTTATCAGGTATTCTAAGCCCCTTACAAAGGGTGCCCAATCCTACTGTGTAATGTTGCTATTATCCAAATGGCAAGTGTGACCAAGACTGTTAAGGCTATTGGAGGGGCCTATACAGTGTCACTATATATATATATATATATATATATATATATATATATATATATATATATATATGCAAGTACTCTAAGAGCTTAAATATTGCTAAACAAACCAGCCACAATTACAAGGTTTAAATATATTTAATAATGAATAATAAAAGAACAGTACTCAAACAACACAGTAACTACAGCATTCAGAATCACAGGAAATATTTTAAAGCAACATTGCAGGACAGTCTCAAATAAATACAGAAAACATCTAAAATAATCTTTACTATATTCCTGTCTAGCTCTAAAAGAAATACTATGCCTAACTCTTACTTACAGAGGAACACACAGGCAGAATTGCTGAATGGATGTTTCTAGATCCAAGACAAGATAAAAAATGCACAGACTTTCTCTCTGAGAGAGTTCTACTGGGTTAGCCTGGATGACATCACTCTTTGTCACCTACCTTCTGTTTCCAGGTTAACAGAAACTAACATAATTTTTAACATCTTCCTGTGAGAAGTACATATCTCTCAGAAGTTTGCAGAACATGGAAGTCATAAAATAATTAAACACTTCCATTTGAAACCTAGTAATTATTTCTGTTTCAAGACAGTAGAAAAACCTCTAGCTCTAGACATTGTGTCTGCTTACTGAGGATTAACACAATCATAAAACACTTTACTTTTCCACTTATTTTCTTGAAGTTTTGCAAGATAACTCTGTATGTTCCACCTTTTACTATTAAAACATACATTTGCACAGGTATATAGTTTAGATACATTTCTGTTCTATTTCAGTAGGGTACACTGTGGACACATTCTTGAAGCTCAGTACATAACATACAGTTCAACACACACTTCTGCACTATTAGTTTAATATACACATAACATATAGTTCTCTTACATTTGTAAGACAAGCTGGCAGTGTCACATTTCTATATATCTCATATTAATATTTTCAAGTAACATATAATTATTTACAAAATTCCAGATAGCTGAACTGGGCAGTATTTCCCTGGTTTCTCAGGCCCAAGCAAGGCATTGCTTGTGTGGCATTGCTAATGGATGCAGTTCATGTTTATTTTGTTTACCAGATGTAAAGCTAACATGCTGAAAGAAAAGATTTGATGGGTGAAATCCAAGGACAAGGGGTGGGAGGTTGGTATAATGATTAAGGTGCTTACCTTATAGACACAACATGCAGGGTTTGATTCTTACATGGGGTAACTGGCTAAGCTTAAAATGGCCCAGAAGTTCAGTTAGCCTAGTACAGATCTATGGACCTATGACAATGTGCAGATTAAGGATGTCTTAGAGCTCTTCAGGCTCCTGAATTTTGTATATCTTGTAGTTTACCTGGGTCATTTCTTCTGTGGGTTCATGACCTTTTTTGATGAATGCAGGGAAAAGCAAATATCACTGGGTGAGAGTTAATACATTGGTGTATGCTGATTTAGCATTGTGGTTGTCTTTTTTGTAGCAGTTTAATGGTATGGCTTTTGTCAGGTGAATTGGGTTCTTCAAGGTGAATTGTAATCATTTACAAATGTGGCAGTAAGTATTGGGGTAGGGGCATATTTTAGTGGGAAATGGTTTATGGTTCACTTACTATCAAGAAGGAAGGGTGATTGCATGAGGGATATTACTTGTTTGGAGTTAGTTCCAATTTGGCTGGCATTGAAGGTCTAGCAGGAGATGTTACAGGCGAAAAGGGTTAATTTTTGTTTGTGCAAGCTAGCATTGGTACAAGCTGATGGTGTTGCCAGATGAGGTGTGTGAGGTTGGCTTGGAATGATCAGATGCTTGGTACAGGAATCCCGGGCAGCTTTAAAAGGAAGGTGTATGGTAGAGTTTTGCAAGATTTTAAATTGTGTTTCAGCTACTTGCTGAGGAAGGAGATTGGTCAGAATGATTGTGGTTGAAATATTTGGTTCAAGCTTGGGAAAAAAGTAAGGCAGTTCAGTCGGTCAAGGTGGACTTAGTTGTGATTAGTATAGGTGCTCAGGTGGTAGTGTTACATGACTTTACTAAATCTTGAACTGTGGTTCGTATGTTGAAGGGTTGGGGTACGGTGGATTGTGTGAAGACTGATGGATGATGAAATGATAGGTTGTGTCCAGTGGGTTGGGCTAAGAAGTTGCTGTGGTCTAATACTGGGAGTCCTCAGGACTTCATTTTGATCAGTAGGGGACAAAGTGATGACGTGAAATAAGTTTGTATATATGACAAGGAGAGCTTTTCGGTGTTTTTTTTTTTTTTTGGTAGATAGGTTTTTCACTCATTCATTGCACATTGGAAGGGTATCAAATTTAGAGAGAGAATGCAGATCAATTAAAGCCATTAAGAGGGTAGGTTGTTGGTCATTAAATGCTTTATTTTCGTATAGTAGATAATTGGGCATGGTTTTGGCTTAATATTGAATTAATTTTCTTGTATTAGGAAATGGAATTTCATTTTGGTTATTCTTATATCCACTGGGTGGCAAAGGGGGCTGTTGCTAAGATGGATGACACACAATTGGGTTTGCATTGTTATGTGTGACATTGGGCTTCTTAGAGTCTTTGTGGTACATTGGGCAGGTACTGATCTGGGAATAATTCTGAAACTACAGTTAGTAATTAGGTTCAGTGAGGATCTGTTAGTTTTAGAGATGTTATACCCAGGTCTGTGTATTGTGTTGTTGGTGGTGGTACCAAAGTTATTTTGGCTTTGGAGAGGGTTCATCAGTTTGTTAATTGTAGGCTAGTTAAGCAACTGGTGGCTTTAGGTATTTATATGACAGGGCATTGGGATGTTGATGACAGGGATCCAGTTTATTTCAGATTGGATGAACTACACCTGAATTATTTTCATTTGGACCTCTTTAATGTTCACTTAGGTTTGTTTTAGGAGGGTTTGGTGAAGGTTCTGGAGTGGATAAGAGAGAACAGCTTGTGGTAGGCTTTTGGGAGGAGAAGAAGGGCAGGCTTGTCCCTCTTCTGTTCCCTCTCTGGTGTTGGATGTTTAATTCAATAGGTTGAGGAATGAACGTGAGCACGGGGACACTGTTTGATAAGTAAAAGTAAGCAAGCAAAGGTGAGGACACTGCTTATTTGGTTAGGGTGACCATGGTTACATTACCGTGGTAAGGGGGGGGGTTTAATTCAATGAGTTGGGGAAAGAAAGTGAGCAGTGAGATGTTGCTTGTTAAGTAAAAGTAAGTGAGCACAGGTGAGGATGCTGCTTATATGGTTAGGGTGAGTGAGTTTCTGCTGCCCTAGTAAATGGTTATATGGATGTTCATGCTGTGAGTAATAAATTAAAATGTTGTTCCATATAGTTATGTTTATGGAAGTTTAATAAAGGTTGTTAAATACCATTTGGTGTGGTGTGTTTATTGAAGGGGACCTGGACAAAGTAAACTGCTTTTAGGCCAAATGCATTTATTTATTTATTTATTGCTCTGTTTTTTTGTTTTTTTTGTTCTCAGCCATTACAAGGCCAATAGGCAAAACAAAACAGTACACTACTGATGAAAGAACACAGCAAAAATTAAAGACATATTTAGCACTGTAGCAGATGCTCAGGGAAGAAGTAAAACAATAACAAACATTACATATAATGCAATTAATACAATACTTGAAATATATCCACTAAAGGTTTTCATTATTCAGCTATAGTGTAAGTTGACTTGCATGTAAAGAAGGAGAGAGAAGGGAATAGTTAAATTAGATGCTGTACATATAAGGAGGTGTTTTCAGTATTGAGGAATATTGTTTCATCATTCCTAATTAGAAAGAAAGGAGTGAACAGAAGAGAAGAGGGATAGGATATGTAAGCTATACACAATACGCACAATATGTGCAAGGTAGCTTTAAAACAACTTGGAAGTAAAGGATGCTGTTTGAGACAGGAATGATGGGAGAAAGACCACCCAACACTATAACCTGTGAGAGATGCACTTATCTAACCAAACTGGAGGTAAAGCTCTCTCCAACCAAGACTGAACTTGACAGTCATGAGGAGAAGGTAAACATTTGCACCACACCACACTCATCACATAGTCTCACTAAATCTGTGCCACCAAAATCCACACATAGTAACACAAAAACATTTGCGGAGGCTCTCAGTAATAATCTGTCTAAGCAGCAAATACCTCCAAAGCAGAAACACAAGCAACCTCCATCCCCCAACACAATCCAAATGATACATAGCCCACAGACTCAGTGTGCCACTCAACCACAGCCAATAAGGCAAAACAACGTACCCAACACACTAGTCATAGGTGACTCTATAGTCAGGCAAACTGATGTCCCACTCACCAGGCTAAACAAGGAGAAGGTTACTGTCAGCTGCCTGTTGGGTGCCAGGATCTGCCACATAACCTATGCACTCAGGTCACTCCACAACATATTACAAATATGACTCTGTCATTGTCCATGTTGGTGTGAATGACCTGAGATGTACCTCCCTGGACAACATGAAAAGAGACATGGAAGAGCTCTCCGATCTTGTAGCCCAGGCAGGTATAACCCTAGCCCTAAGTAGCATTCTGCCATTGCATCGAATGATACTGCAGTACAAGGACAAAATGATTGACTTCAAGCAATTGGCTAAGCTTCTGGTGTCATTCTAAGGGGATCCAGTATCTGTCTGCTTGGGATGACATGGTTGACAGACCACGATGCTTTGCCACAGATGGCCTGCACCTGTCGCCCCTGGGATTCTGGATACTGGCTAAGGCTCTTGCTGCCCCTATAGTGCCTTTTTTAGGCAAGGTTTAAATAACAAATTCACCACCATAACAGGAACAGGCAAGCAAAAACTGAGGGTAATGCTACTCAATGCTAGAAGTCTAAATCTCAAAATGCACTCACTCGAGGCACTCCTTAAAATGGAGAACATCGATATCTGTGCAGTGACTGTGACTTGGTTCAAGGCTTCAGAGAGCACCCCTGCACTACCTGGCTATAACTCATACCACACTTTTCGGCCATGTAACCTGGACCAAAGCACCAAAGGCGGAGGTGTGTCCATATTCATTAAGGATAACCACACCCCCAGGCTAGCTGCTCAGCATAATGCATCCGAGGTTATCCATGTGCAACTAACTCTGGGCAAAACTGCAATCCAAATTGTAGATTGCTAAAGATCCCCACCATGCCCCAGGATTCCCACTCTTCTTTTCTTGACGTATTGGAAAATATTAGGGTTCAACCAAGCACCCTAATAATGGGCGACTTCAACTATCCCACCATTAACTGGGAAAACTACTCGTGTACCAACAACTTAGCTCAACGCGTTCTGGAATTCATAAACTCCAATGCCCTGGATCAACTTATCCACGCCCCCACCAAGGGCAACAATATCCTAGACCTAGTCATTGCTAACATGAGTGACTGGTGTTCCAACCTGAAGTCAACTCCTTGTTGGTCCAATCTGACCATAAGCTAATCACCTTTGATATCCACATCCTGCCCCCACCTTCCATTAAGGAAACCATGGTAAAACATTTCTCCAAAGCCAACTTCATGCTTCTTAAAACTGAAGTGATAAACTTCATGACACCTATGCAGCTGGACAATACAGTTACAACTGATGAATCCTACACAAATGCACTCTATAAGCACTTACACGAGTGCATGGATCGTATTATCTCAAACAGAACCAAGATGCTATCCTCCAAAAAAAGGAAGCCAATCTGGTGGTCCCCTGCCATAAACAAACTGTACAACAGAAGGAAGAAACTGTTGCAAAAGAGAGTAAAATCCCATGAGTGGAGGAGCTCCCTGGTCAGCCTCAGTAAGAAGTTGAGATCCCTTATAAGATCCTCCAAAGCTAGCTACGAAAACAAAATCACCACTAATTCTAAGGACAACCACAAAGCATTCTATAGCTATGTCAAGAATCTCGATGGCAACACCCAGATCTGCTCTGAGTTACAGCACAAAAGCACGAAAATTACAGAGCCAACTGATATTGCTAACTTTACCCCCCTCACCCCCTAAAGGGCCCATATCTATACAGGGAGAATGCAGAGTCTCTGTAGTCACAACTATGCAGGTAAAAGCTGCACTCTCTAAAGCCAAAAACACAGCATCCATGGGACTGGACAACATCCCAGGCTGCGTTTTACACAAACTTCAGAACGAACTGGCTCCCCACTTAAGCACCATGTTCAATAATAGCCTTGCATCAGGCTTTGTGCCCACTGAATGGTGCACAGCAACAGTTATCCCACTCCACAAAGGAGGAGCCACCACTGATCCCAGGAACTATCCACCTATTAGCCTGATGAGCCTGGTCTGCAAGGCCATGGAACATATCATCATGGAACTCATAAACAAAGACATTGGTAACCTCCAAACTCTGGATCCCACCCAGTTCGGGTTTGTGAAAGGCAGATCATGCCTCGTGAACCTGTTCGACTTCTTTGAGGCAGTCACCAAAGTCATAGATGAGGGTAAGGTGGTTCACACAGCCTATCTTGACCTTGCCAAGGCTTTCAACACCATCCCCCATTCTGGAATTATAGATAAACTCACTAAACTAGGTATAAATCCCTACATCACAAGATGGGTTGCCAACTGGCTCACTGACAGAACCCACACTGTAAAAGTTGCAGACTCCAAATCTGACCTCAAAGCAGTGACAAGTGGAGTACCACAGGGTTCCGTCCTGGGACCTGTCCTATTTGGTATCTACTTCTCTTAAGTACAGGCTAACACAGAAGGCCTCTGGCTAACGAAGTTTGCAGATGACTGCAAACTAGGAGCCATAGTTAAGTCCACAAATGATGTGGACATCCTACAGAAGGGCCTTGCTGAGTCAGATGCCTGGTGTCAGAGCCATGGCCTCAAGCTCAATGCCAAAAAGTACAGTGTCATCCCCTTTGGTAAAAACTCTGTACCCATGAACTACCACATAGGCAGCAATCTACTTAACACTGAATGTGTGATAAGAGACCTTGGGACCCAGGTGAACAGTAGTCCCTCCTTTGATAGTCACATCACCACAGTAGTCAGGAAGTCCTTCTACGTGGCACACCTCATCATTAAAGGGTTCTCATCCAGGAAAAAGGAGGTAATTGTTCCCCTCTACTTGACACTTATTAGACCCATTATAGAGTACAATGCCCCTTTTGGAATGTACCTCACAAGACATCTGCAGCAGCTGGAAAGGCCACAGAAGTACCCCACAAAGAGGATTACTGGCCTCAAACAAATGACCTACACTGACCGCCTCAAAAAACTCCAGCTTTGCTCCGTAGCATATCACCTACTCCAAGGTGATCTCTGCATAACATATAAAGCTATGTCAAACCCAGAGCTGTTGGACATGCTACAACTAAAGAAATCCCAGTCCCTCCGAGCTACACGCTCTAGGGACCTAAACCTTGTCACCACAATAAACAGGACATGCTGGAGAGATAGATTCCTGTCTCAGAGACTTCCTATACTCTTGAACAGGCTACCCATCTATGACAAGCAAAGTTCTTCATTAGTACTCTTCAAGAAATATCGTGATGAGTGGATGGGAAATAGGAAATACACCCCGGGGATCACTTCTGTGTCTCTGCTCGATAGTGGCACAGGAAAATAACTTTCTTGGGTGGCATAAGCCAGAGAACCTTGTTGGCTGGGCTTATGTAGGCCCTTGGGCCGATATCCTAGTACCTATCTATGAACCTATGTTTTATACAATATGTATAGGAAAGACTTCATTGACCCTGAAAGCCTTCAGTGACAATAAAGTTGAATTAAAATAAAAACCAGAGACCACCTATATATTGCATTAAATGAAGACCACATAAACACAGTATTACCTTTGCCAGGATCTTAACGTTGCCACATGTAAAAATCATGACTTAGCTGCTCCTTCCCCTTTGTGACATTACTATCCCACGCATTTCTTATGATCATATCATGATATGTGTGAATGATGTTTTATTACACTTTCTTTAGGAATTTGTCTAGGTTGCCACTAGAGTAATCTTGCCTGTCACATTTTAAAGATGTTAGCCAAGGCAATTCCCATACAGCTGGATATTTATGTCCCTGTATCATTTCCTGCCCAGCTGAGGTCATAAACCTATTGTGTGTTGGCATTATCAGCTGTTTTACTGCTTACTGTCAATTATCACTGCTTTCTTTTCTTCCTCTATGGCCATTAACTAATTGACCCACTGGGAATTTCACAGACCTTTTTCAGTTTGTTCTTAGTGTGATGAAATTTGACAAGAGGGACAGAAATAGATTAACATGAAGAGCCAGTGATTCTGTTTTAGTTAAAAAAGACAAATTTAAACATTGTTTTTCAGCAGCAGAAGACACTAGTCAAACCATAGATTTTCATTGGAAGGAAGTTTGAAGAACTCAGCTGAGAGATTTTCAGAGTTTATCAGTAATAATGAGTTCTGACATTTTAAGTAAATGCAGATCCCTGGCCTGACGCTAGGGTGAGATGACCTCATCTTCTAAGGACTCAGACTGTATTATAGGAAGAAGGAAGCATGAGTAAATCTTGAAGCACATGGTGTTTTTATTTACATCCCCATCAGGACATTTTAGTTAAAACAAATAGCAATGACTACTTGAAGTGACAGACATTATCTCACCATAAAACATCATCATGAGATAAAAAAGTGTTTTATCATTTGTAGTCCTTTAAAAAGTTGCAGCAGCAATACCTATAAAAGGGGAAATTTGAGGTATGAACTTATAAAAAGAAATACGCAATAAGGTAGTGATGAAGGCTAAACATTTAGACTAGGTAATTGCAAAGATGTTTGAGCTTACCAAAGATGTTTCTTGTCTCAAGAGTGTGACTAATATGTTAGAAACTGGAACCCTGAAAACAAACAAATCCACTTTCTATACACAAAATGATATGCTGGGCACATTGCTCTGAGAGTTAAATTAGTCCTACAGAAATCAGGTCTCTGATGCTAAACATATAGCTGCAGTCCTAGATGACCAAGAAATTAGTCAAGATACTGCAGCTTAAGAGGCACAGGGCTAATTTGAAAATGGGCATCTGGGACTTTTGTTGTGACAACTATAAGGAATTTTAGGATTTTCCCCTTAAGGATGCAGCCAAGCTGATTTCATGTCTACCAAAATGGCTGTTGATAATCTGCAATTCCCAAAAGTGAGGAAGCCGTGGTGGTACAGCAGTAGTGTTGTTGCCTCACAGCAAAAGGTTCTCCTGTTTGGTTCACGGCTGGAGTGCTTTCTGTGTGGAGTCTGCATGTCCTCCCCATGGTCAAGTGGCCTCCGAAAGACATGCATGAATGGGCGTGCCTTCGCTAAAGGTTGGGCAACTTGGCACCATAAAAAAAATCTACTGCCAATCATTAGCGGGCCGGAGTTCCACTGTGGCAACCCCTAACCGGGAAAAGCTGAAAAGACAAACAACAACAATAGTTAGTGCTACATAAGCAAAATTCACATGTTGCATTTTGAGCTGCAAAAGTTTAATTTATTAGCAACCAGTCTATAATGATCATTATAAAGCAACAGATATATAATAATATAAAAAGTCAGTAGTGACAAAAGCACTCAGTTTTACATTTATGTCAACTGGTAACGTTATTGTATCACAAAAGCAAAAGTGTTTTTTTTTACATGGCTAAGTATAGTGTTTTTTTATTATGGCGCATAATTTCTAAGTCACTCCTGCAATTGAGGGGTTTGGATATGTTTGGTATTAGTTTCATCCAAAAGAAGGTTAGGTGAGGAGGTAGGTCAATTCTCAGTAATCTCAATAGTTTAACAAGTTACACACTCACCTTTATTACAGAAAGCTGGGGGTTTAATTCCCATACTGTGCATTTGGAATATTTTACCAAAACTGGCACTGCAGTGCAGCATAAGGGAAGGTGCCAGCCTTAAAATGAGATGTTAAACTGATATTCCAGCTGCTTAAATCAGTGGCAACAATTTTCTCTTATTTTATTCTGTGGCCATTGACAATATCTTGTTGAAGTAAATTTTCATTAACTTGATACAGAAGCTGTGCTGGGATAGATTTTCCCTCTGTTACATGTTTTATATTAGAAGCTTTCCTGTTATTCAACATATGCATATGATGTTAATCATTTACCTCTGCCAAATTTCTGTGAAAATATGTTATAGTAGTTTTTTTTTTTTTTTTTTTTTTGCTTTCTTAAAATTTTTTCATGTATGTTCTCTGGTAGCTGAAGCTTTACTTTTTAAGAAAACTATAACCACTGGTCATACCAGAGTATTGGAAGACAAAGCATATGGGATTGGAGGCAGTAGATATTAGTCATGTTTCTCTGAAGTTAGAATAAACATGATGAATTTTGGGAGCTACATTTGTTTATTAGTTTTGACATTTTCCAAAGAAACTCAAGAGGCATACCATCCAAAGCGAAGGAGACTTTTATTACATGTATCAAAGACAGATAAAAACATAGTGAGCGCTTTCGCGTTACTATGAACACTTCTTCAGACTTAATGATTCTAACAAAGCGATTCCAGTTTAAATACATCAAGTTAATACAATAAATCACTATCTGACCAATCACATCTCTAAATCCATTTAAAAAATAGTTACTTAATACATCCATTACTTTGGCTAAGTTAAAAAGCTTATTTGCAATTTTCATTAACAACTTTCTTGAACATATATATAAAAATGTAACATACATCAATTATTCATAAAATGTTCTTGTAATTATGAACATCTCTATCATATAGATAGGTGAAACGTGTATACGAAATGTTCTCATTAACAGGACAAGAATAAAATAATAATCTCAGAATGTCACTAGATGGCAGTATAGCATCATATTCATAATTACATGGTATATAGTATCTAAAGCTTATATAATATTTAAATGATTGAATAAATAACCGTATATTGTGTTGGTTAACAGCAATATGAAGAAGTTGTTCTAAAACGCATAGTTTTAATGCACTTTTTATATAAAAACATTATCTAAAAAGCCAAAAACTTATATATGAAAACATAAAAAATCTATAAAACATCAGTAGATGGCAGCATAAGCTGATGTTACAAAAGCCAATATTCAAGAGCTGTTATCATTGATTTCATGTGTATATTAATGTGTACAAATCTGTGGTTAATACACAAAGTAAGTTACTATATAATGCATACTATATATTTATAGCAGTTCTAGTATGCTACTGAAAGCAGAAAAATTATTAAATATATGTATAAAATGTATGTGCATAAATAAAGCTGTCTATGACCAAGAAGACACAGCTTAATAAACCTGATATATAACTATAGATATAAATTCAACTAAATGAAAACCAAAATCATATTAGTGATATATAAACTATATTGATTCCCCTATATAACTTATAAAAACAAGTACCATTATCTAAAACATGCTCTAAAATTGCAAAGGAATATTTTTATGTGTTTCACAAGATCTTGTGTGTCTAAAAAGGGCATTATTCATATCTTTTGTTTTAATGGCATAAACATGTTCTTTCATTCTTATATTTTAAACATCTAGTGGTGATCACTATATAATATGTTGGACATCCTGAACATAATGCCATATATACTACATTATTTGTGTTACAGTTGAATCTACCAGGTATTCTTATAGTATAAGATATATTGTCCAGACACATATATATGGCCCCTCATGTATATACCTACAACAATTACAATTGTAACATTTATAAGTGTCATTAGGTTTATTGGACACAACCCTAGAGCTTGTCTCTTTTCCACTTTCTAATCATTTTTTTATATTCAAACCTTTCTTATGAACAAACTGAGGATTTCTACCTTTAACTTCCCTCATTTCACTGTTCCCTACTATTATTTTCCAATTATTTTTAACTGTGGAAACGATTCCACTACTATCTACTGTCATTTCCACTGCTAACCTAGGAAAAACCTCTACACTATTGGTCTGGAGGGCAAAGTTGTTAACTACACGGCCATGAGACAAAATGGGAGGGAAATCCTTGTTTCTCCTGGATTTAATTTCTGCACTGATCTTATTTAAAATTTCTAGAGGATAACCTCTCTCTAAAAATAAAGAAGCGATAAACTTCACTTCTTCATAAAAACCCAATTCCTGACTCACCATTCGGGATGCTCTTATCATTTGACCCTTGGGAATGTTGTTCTTCATATAATAAGGATGGTTGCTATTATAATGTACATAATTCTTCATGTAGGTCTCTTTCCTGTGTATTTTACTAGCAGATGATTTATTATGTAAGTTCCAACTCAATTCCACATCTAAATAAACTTTATGTCCAATATTCCCACCTAAAAATTTCAAAAAACAACTACTAGAGTTCAACTGTTCCATAAAGGTTTCAAAAGAACTAACAGATCCGTGAATGACAAAGAACAAATCGTCAATAAACCTATGATAATATAATACTTTACAGAAAAATCCCAGGTTAGGTAGTATTTCTTTCTCCCACCAACCCATAACTAGGTCTGCAAAAGCAGGGGCAACCGTGCCCCCCATAGCCACACCCTTTAGCTGTTTATAATATCTACAATTAAAAAGAAGAAATGTATTCTCTAACATTATTTCCATTAAAGTGTGATACATTTTTACACATGAAGCATCCAGAGCAGTATATTTGTATAAAAAGTTGGTAACATATTCCAACCCTTCAAACTGAAGTATAGAGGTATACAAAGCTTAAACATCCACCACTGCCATAAAAATTCATCATTGCTAGACTCCAAAAATATATCACTAGATGCAAACAATCTAATTCCATCTAAAAAGGACCATGAGTCCTTTATATAGGAATCCAATTGCTGTGCATATGGATTTAAAACTGAATCTAAAAACAATGATATCCCCTCTGTTGAACTCCCTGATGCGGAAACTATAGGATGAAATGGTGGTTTTTCCACATTTTTATGTATTTTGGGTATACCAAAAAGTATACCCACTTTAGGATTATCAACTAACAAAAAATTATACAGTTCATTGGACATCTCATCGTTCATCAATAAGTCATAAAGACAATATTACACATATTTATGACTTCTAAGTATTACATCGTAAGTAACTTCACAATATTCATCCACATTATTCAACATTTGTTCTATAGCTGTTATATAATCAGTATTGTACATTAAAACCAATCCACCCCCTTTATCAGCTTTCATACAACATATTTGTCTTTCTTTACCAACGTTCATCAAAAACTTCCTTTCTTAATTTGTAAAGTTACAAAAACGATTCCTTGGTTTCTCATTCAACAAAAGCCTTATGTCTTTCTCACAATAATTTTCAAAGACTTTTAAAGTTGAATGCAAAGGAGGGTTGTAGGTGGATGGTTTATGCAGAGTTTTTCAACCTTGGTATCCTTCATGATATACACCAGGTTTAACTTTCTAATATACAGTTTTAGTTCTAGCAGTAAGTTGGCTGTATTCGTCTTTCAGCTTGGAATGAAATTCAAACCCAACTTTAAAACATGTTGCTCATTATTAGTTAAAACAATGTCTGTCAAGCTGTATAAAGTTTCTTTATCACTTGGCACAGTTCCAGGATTTAATTCCTCTTCCAAAAATGACTTCTCCCGCTCATCTGGTTGGAAACATTTCTGTTCCCCATATCTGGTTTGGCTCCGTTTTTTGAACTCGGCCCTGCATTAAAAGTTGCTTCTTTACTGATGAAAATGCTCTTACTACTGTCCGTTAAAGAGTTGATGTTAATCTGAGCCTGGGAACCACTAGCGTGTGATGTAACACTGCATTTCCAATTCTGATTTGAATTCTGGTTTAAAGGTACAGTCACTCGTTTTACTGCTGCACTATAAGAATACATGGGATTAAATCTGGATGTGTTACCAGTCTTTTTGTCAATAAAAAAGGCATAAGCTGTACCACTTTTATTCTCTTTCACATCACAATCCAGTTTTCCCATTTTTCTTTGAGTAATCACCCTTTCATGTTGATCAACTACCTCAAAAATTTTGAAGTAGGTTTCATCAAATTATTTATCAACTTCCAACTGGTCATGGATTTCTTTGTCTAATGCCTCTAACTTATTTTTCAAAGTCTCTATATTTGCCTTATTACGCTGGATTAGAAGTTTTAAAAACTCAATTCCAGCATTGTTGAAAAAAGTCACTGCCTCTTTGAAAAATGGCTCGTCTTATTGGACCCCGTTAGGCATTTTGAAAAAATGGAGCCCTTTTGGTACTATTTTGTTGCTAACACAATTTTATATTCATATTTATATGTGTTTTTTCATGTATTTTACATTTCTGATGAAGTCTGTGGATGAAAGCGTTGATTAAAGTTTTTTACGCTTAAGAAGTTGTGCAGTTCGTCTCAGTTCCAGCCACATCCTCCAGTTTGGTATTTCTTCAATTCCCAATAATGTTGGTGTGGAATATGTAAGATTATTTTTGATAAACAAAGGGATGCCTAGGGAACTCACCATGAGAGTTATGATGTTGATGGAAGTTATTTTAAATAGAAATTTGTTCTCATATGGCAAAAGTTGCTACTTGCAAACAAATGGAGTAGCGATGGGTACTCCCTGCACCAACTCATACACTAATTTAGTGATGGCATATTGGGAATACACACGTTATCAATAATTTACAATTTAAAGATCACATCAGATACTACAAACTTTTTGTGGATGATGTTTTCTTTGTTTGGGAAGGTAGCATAGATAAATTTCAAGAATTTATAGAATATATTAATGGCACGACAGATTTTTTGTCATTTACAGCGCACTTGTCATTGGACAAGATAGAGTTTCTGGATGTTCTGATATGTGAAAATGGGAATGAGATTCAGATTGAAATGTATAGAAAAAGCTGCAAGTAAAACAATCTTGCATTGTAATAGTATGCATCCCCCACATATATATCAGAATATAGTAAAGAGCCAAGTACTAACGGTCTCTAGATTGATGAGCCAATATTCTGCTTTTCAAGACGCTTTAAATACTTTGGAACATGAGTTTAAAGAGAGGGGTTATAGAACAAGTGAATGTAGGAAATTGTTTGACAACATGGATGTGAAAATACAAGGGAGGGGTAAATCATTTTTCAATAGAGACAATAGTAAGGTGAAAGAACCAAGAGATAACACATTATCACATGTTAACAGGTTGATTATTCCCTATACTAGCAATAATAACAAAATACAAGAGACAGTGAAGAAGCAGTGGAATATATTGACTGTTGATGAAAAAATTTTAGGAATAGTAGGAACTACACCGAGATATTCCTATAAGCATGCTAAGTCTCTGAAAAGACTATTGTGTTATGATAAGAATAAGACAAATAGGGTACAGTCAGGAAGAAAAGGAACATTTGCATGTAGAAACTGTAATCAATGTTCTTACGTGGCAAATGAGAATGTCTTTAGACATCCAGACACAGGTGATGTTCATACATGTCATCATTATGCTGATTATAAATCACATAATTTAATATACTTAATGAAGTGCCTGAAATGCACTTCCTTTTACATAGGTAAGTTGAGTAGGACTTTATATGAAAGGGTCATAGAACACTTATATGCTATCAATAAAGAAGACGATCGAAATGTGTTAGCTAAGCATGTAATTAATAATGATCTGACCCATAAGTTTGTCTTCCTAGCCATTGAGTTGATTAGTAAAAATATTAGATTAGGGAATATTAGGACCATACAGAAAAAGAAGAAAATAAATGGATTCTGAAGTTGCAAGCAGATAAAGGACATGGTCTCAATGAAAAAGCTTCTTTGAAACCATTCCTGGAAGTTAGATCATTCATTCATTAAGTTCACAACTTGCTTTTATAAGTTATATAGGGGGATCAATATAGTTTATATATCACTAACATGATTTTGGTTTTCATTTAGTTGAATTTATATCTATAGTTATAGATCAGTTTTATCAAGCTGTGTCTTCTTGGTCATAGAGACAGCTTTATTTATGCACATACATTTTATATATATATTTAATAATTTTTCTGTTTTCAGTAGCATACTAGAACTGCTATAAATATATAGTATGCATTATATAGTAACTTACTTTGTGAATTAACCACAGATTTATACACAGTAATATACACATGAAATCAATGATAACAGCTCTTGAATATCGGCTTTTGTAACATCAGCTTATACTGCCATCTACTGCTGTTTTATAGATTGTTTATGTTTTCATATATAAGTTTTTGGCTTTTTAGATAATGTTTTTATATAAAAAGAGCATTAAAACTATGTGTTTTTAAAACAACTTCTTCATATTGCTGTCAACAAACATAATATATGGTTATTTATTTAATCATTTAAATATTATATAAGCTTTAGATACTATATGCTATGTAATTCTGAATATGATGTTATACTGCCATCTAGTGATATTCTGAAATTATTATTTTGTTCTTGTCATTATGTGTTAAAGGGAACATTTTGTATATAGGTTCATAGGTTCATAGGTTCATACTAGGCTATCTGTCCTAGGGCATTTATAAGCCTAGCCAGAGTGTGTTTGGCTTTCGCCACCCATTTTAAATTAATTTTGCTATGCCCTTTTTCGAGGTTAGTATACTGTGCCTCTGTCTAACAGTGACACAGAAGTGATACCCGGGGTAAACCTATGATCTCCCATCCACTCATCAAGATTCCTCTTGAAGACAGTCATTGAGGGACTCTGCCTAACCTGGACTGGGATTTTATTCCAGAGTGAAGGGAGCCTCTGGGTTATGAATCTGTCCCTCCAGCATGTCCTATTTATTTCAGTGCTAAGGTTCAAGTCTCTCAAGCGCGTAGCTCGATGGGATTTGGATTTTCTGAGGTGCAGCATGTCCATTAATTCCGGGTTGGACATGGCTTTATACGTCAGGCACAGATCGCCTCTGAGCAGGTGGTATGCCACTGAGTAGAGCTGGAGTTTCTTTAACCGGGCAGCATATGGCATCTGTTTGAGCCCTTTGATCCTCTTGGTGAGGTACTTTTGGGGTCTTTCCAGTTGCTGCAGGTGTCTGGTAAGGTACATCCCAAAAGGGGCATTGTACTCAATTATGGGCCTGATGAGGGATGAGTAAAGAGGCATGATGACCTCCCCTGATCTAGATGTGAATCCCTTCATGATTAGGTGGGCTATATAAAATGTTTTTCTAACCACTTTGGCCACGTGGTTGTCAAATGAGAGATTGCTATCAACTTGGGTCCCCAGGTCTCTAATTACTTCTTTTGTACTTAATGGATTACCACCTATGTGGTAATTTGTGGGCACTTTGTTTTTGCCAAAGGGGATGACTATACACTTTTTGGCGTTTAGCTTGAGGCCATGGCTCTGGCACCAGTTGTCTGTTTCTATGAGGCCCTTTTGGAGGATGCTTGTGTCAGCTGGAGAGTCGATTATGGCGCCCAGTTTGCAGTCATCTGCGAACTTGGTCAGCCACAGTCCTTCCGTGCTGGCCTGTACCTCCGAGAAATATATACCGAACAAGAGAGGTCCCAGGACTGAGCCTTGTGGGACGCCACTTGTAACTGGTTTGGAGTCTGACATGGCTCCAGCAATTCTAACCATGTGGGTTCTGTCCTTGAGCCAGTTTGAAACCCATCTAGTGACATAGGGGTTTATATTTAAGCTGGTGAGCTTATCTATAATGCCCGAGTGGGGTATTGTATCAAAGGCTTTTGCGACTTCCAGGTAGGCTGTGTGGACCACCTTCCCATCGTCAATGGTCTTGGTGACTGTTTCAAAGAAATCAACCAGGTTTAAGAGACAGGATCTGCCCTTAACAAAGCCAAACTGGGTAGGATCTAGTGTCTGTAGGTCCCCAATATCTTTATTTATGAGGTCCATGATGATCCTTTACATAGCTTTGCAGACCAAGCTAGTCAGGCTTATGGGGCGATAGTTTCTAGGATCCGTTGAGGCACCATCTTTGTGGAGAGGGACCACTGTTGCTGTACGCAACTCTTTGGGTACATATCCTGTAGTAAGGCTGAGATTGAACAGTAGTTTTATGTTTGGGTTTAGCTCTTCTTGGAGTTCATGTAGGACGCAGCCTGGGACACCATCTGGTCCCATTGATGCTGTGTTTTTTGCTTTGGAGAGGGCAGCTCTTACCTGAGCATCTGAGATGTCAGGGAGGCAGCACTCTGCTGGGATAGATATTTTCCCTTTTGGTGGGGAGGGGGGGAGAAGTTTGCGCTGAACCTGTCAGCTAGGATGTTGGCAATGTCTGTGGGTTCAGTGTATTTTTTGTCATTTTGGACTAATTCTGAGCATATCTGAGAATTCCCACCCAGGTTCCTAACATAACTAAAGAAAGCCTTGTGATTATCCTTAGTGTCCTGTGCAATTTTTCTCTTGAAGCTGGCCTTAGACGATTTTATGAGTGCCCATAGTTTTTTGCTAATACTGATCAGAGATGCCTTCCCTTTTTGGGATTTTGCTCTATCATGTAGTAGCTTTCTCCTTCTATTGTATAGTTTGTTTATGGCTGGGGTCCACCAGACAGGATGTCTGCCTTTGGAGGATTGGGTCTTGGTTTTATTTGGGATTGCATGATCCATGCATTCCTGAAGGTGTTCATAGAATGCATTTATAAAGGATTCTGCAGTCTGGGCCGTATTTTCCACAGGCCTGGGGGCTTTGAAGGATTCCACCTCAGTTTTGAGGAGTGTGAAATTTGCTTTAGAGAAGTTCTTCACTGTGGTTTTCAGGGCAGGGGGTGGAGTCGGGATGTGAATATCCAGTGAGATTAGTTTATGGTCTGATCTTACCAGTGAGGGATACACTTCTGGTCTGCAGCATAGAGTCCCCATGTTGGTGATGATCAGGTCCAGTATGTTTTCCCCTCTTGTGGGAGTGGTAACAAGTTGTTCCATAGCATTTGAGTTTATAAATTCTAGGAACCTTTGGGCTAGGGTGTTGGAGCTAGAGTAATGCTCTCAGTCTATGTATGGGTAGTTGAAGTCGTCCAATATAATGGTGTTTGGAGAGACCTTCATATTTTCCAGTGTTCTCAGGAAGGCCGAGTGGGGTTCCTGGGTTTGGGAGGGTGGTCTGTAGCAGGCTATAAACTGGAAGGCAGTTTTACCCACTGTTAGTTGCACATGGATAGTCTCTGATGCTTCGTGCTGTGCCACCAACCTGGAGGTGTGGGTATCTTTGATGAATATTGATACTCCCCCTCCTTTTGTGATTCGGTCCAACTTTTGGGGCCGAAAAGCATGGTATGAGGTATAACCTGGTAGTGCTGGGGTGCTCTCGGGAGCCTCGAACCAGGTTTCTGTTACTGCACAGTTATCGATGTTCTCCATGCTAAGGAGAGTTTTGAGTGTGTGCATCTTGAGGTTTAGACTTCTGGCATTGAGTAGCATTACTCTTAGTTTCTTATCCCTTGTGATACCTATGGAGGTGGGTTTGTCTTTTGAGCCTTGCCTAAAAAAGGCACTATGGGGGTAGCAAGAGCCTTTGCCAATATCCGAAAGCCCAGGGGTGACAGGTGCAAGCCGTCCCTAGCGAAGCATCGTGGCTTGTCGAGCATGTCATCCCAGGCTGACAGGCATTGGATCCCCTTTGAATGACACCAATACTTAAGCCAGTTGTTGAAATTGATCATCTTGTCTTCATATTGTGGCATCATTCTTGGTGAGGGTAAGATGCTACTCAAGGTCAGGGTCATACCGGCCTGGGCTACATGCTCAGAGAGCTCCTCTATGTCTCTTTTCATGTAGTCCAGGGAGGTACATCTCAGGTCATTCACACCAGCATGGACAATGACTGAGTCATATTTGTACTCGCCTTGGAGTGACCTGAGTGCTTGTGTTATGTGGTGGATCCTAGCATCTTAGCATCCCATTCCACACTACTCAACATTGTCAGGGATGTGTTGTGTTGGTGATCTCGTCTTGGTGATCCGGTCATCGGTAATGTGAGTTTTTGTGGATCTGACATGGATCCATTTATATATATTATATCAGTTTGATAAATAAGTGGATTGGCTGATCGGCTCTTTTTAGCCATGACCCAGGCACCACTATCTTTTGTTGATGTGCATGTGAAGAACAGGGTTGTGAATATGACTCATTGAAGCCTAAATATGGTTTGCATAGTCTCTTGGAATGTATATGGCTAACTATTACTCTGCTTAGTGGTATATACTACATTGCACAACTTGGAATGCATAGATGCAACTACTCTGCATACAAATTGAAGCGTAAATTTAAAAATGTGCGGATGATTAGGATAGTTTGAGTCAACTAAGGGTGCCACACCATTTCCCAAGGTTTTGTTTTATGTTTGTTAAGAAAGGCATTACAGTAAGGTGAATAATGAGCCTAACAGGACTAGGGAGAGAGGCACAGGAATTCAACATTTTTAGCCCATCATGAAAGTTAACTTAATTAATTATTTTGCATGAAATTATGTCTGTCATCGACTACTTAACAAAAAAGGTGAATATTACAGGAAGTGAGGAGAAGGAATATACATGCAGGACTGGTTGGATGATTTCAGTCTGAGCAGAGTAATAAACTATGACATGGTCTTGGAAAATACAAACCACAACAGACGGATTATAACAATTTTCCATGCAGATCCATTGGAAAGATTGCATTGATGTAGGTCCTTTACTTTTATGGAAAAGGAGTTCATTTATTGGTTTGAACTAAGAGACAGAGAACAGGATGACATCCTTAATGTTAATACTGAACAGATGTGCTACAGAGGTGAAGAAGAAACCTGTAAAAAAATAGGAACAGTGAAGTAATATCATTATCTTACATTTAGTTAAATTGCTTGGAAGGGGAATGATGCCATCTTGCATATTTCCCATGTGCTTGTTTGATGAAAAAGAAGTTGGGGGTAGGACTAAGGGAGGAATAGCTGTTTATATGACCATGGCAATGTAAAGACAGGGTAGGCAGTAAAGAAATAATATCCATGGAAACAAGCAAAAAATGGCAAGATGAAGGTTTATAGTGAGTTATTCCAACGAGATGTTGCAGGATGACTGTTTCCCAAGTAGAACAGAAGGCTCCACACTGTGGATGATTTTAGGAGCTACTGAATAGGTTTTATGTAACTAAAGAAAGCAGGGAATTTATGGAGGACTCCTGATGGGGTGGTGGATCATAAAGAAAATACCCAAACAGGGTGGTGGATCTTAGGGGATTGATTTCAAAAGGAGCTATTTTCCCAAATTCAGAAAAGGACTGCATTCATTACTCAATAAAAATCTCCAGTCAGAGGTCTGCAAGAAATAATTTGTTGCATTGATTGATCATCCATTTTATATAATTGAAGACTTTCTTGGGGCAAGAGTTACACCTCTGTTAATGATAAGTGAAATGCCAGAGGAAGCTAGAGAGAATCACCACACAGTCCTACTCTTTAACATAAAAAATAATGTGATGGCAGATTTATTCCTGCATTATAGTCATGGACTGAAACTAAATACCAAAAAACACATTATTGTGTCCTTTGGGAAGTCATATATCCCAAGGGTACAACCACATTGACAATATGTCCCTAAATGTTGACCAACATGTCTCCATTGTTATAAGAAAATCTTTCTATATTACAGAGTTTATAAACAAAGGGATTGTGTCCAGATTTAGGGCTGTCATTGCCCCCCTTTTCCCAGTCCTCATTAGGCCCATCATTGAGTATAATGCCCCCTTTGGCATGTATCTATCCAGACACATACGACAACTGGAAAGCCCAAAGAGATACCTTACTAAGAGGATACAACAAAGTGTCCTCCATGGACCAACTCAGTGCCCTGTCACTATACTTATCATCCCATAGACGATTCCTAACAGGTGACCTGTGTCTAGCATGCAAAGCATCCTCTGACCCAGTGCTGATGGATTTACTGCACATCAGCAAGTCAAATGCAATAAGAAATACTTGGTCTAAGGATCTACACCTCTTCAACAACATCAACATAATGGTTTGGAGGAACAGGTATATCTTCCAGAGGACACCGCTGCTCTGGAACACATTCCCCATCCACATAAAACAAAAGTCATCCCTGTCCATATTCAAGTGCAACTTGGATCTATAAATGGGAAAAAGAAATTTACCCCAAAACTGCCCCTAGCATTACTACTAGACAGAGGCAGCTCCTAAAAGCTTTATCTCATGCAAGGGTCCCCTTGAATTATCTATGGTATGATCCCAGTTATTCTGATTAGGGGTAATGCATAATTATCGACCATAAGATGGGTAAGACCAGTATATAACCCAATGGGAGAGGTTAATTCAAACACAAAAAGGGACTGGCTAGGCTTAAGATGACCTACAAGGGCAACTAGCCTAGTAAGTACCTGTCAGCCTATTATTTCTTTACCCTTCCTTGGCTGATGTGTCTGATTGGATTAGGATCCGTTTATATTGCTCAGCCATAGAGAAAATCTCTACTTAAAAAGGAATATGATACCCTAGTAATAGTAATCATCAATAATAAATGCAAACATTTGCAAGCAGTCATAACACAATACATAAAATCCATTACCAATAATAATATAAAGAGCAGTAAACAACACGACTCACAAGTAGATATTAACTCATGATAGGATTTCTTCATTTAGCAAATTGATTTGATTATATATTAGCAAAAAAAGAAGAAGGAGTAAAAGAAAAATGAGTGAAAAAAAATACAAATTTTATATTAGTATAACAATACATTACGTGTTTTAAAGAAGAACAGAATAGCAAGGAAGGTTTTATGCAAATATTCAGTGATAACATTGCTACATTTGTATGATTATCATGCTATGTCATGTAAAAGTTCTCCAGGTTACATTAAAATTAATTTGTTAATGATACTCTAACATCTTCTGGGAAGAAGTTTCAGCTAGAAAAGAGCCCATGACTAAACTGGTATTTAATAAATGAAGCAGAGAAAGACAGTGAGTGACTGACTGGAGCAAGGAGTGAAATGTACCTTTTACCTTAGGTCTAATTATTATCAACTTGGTGAAGCAGAGATGATAGCTATGTAAGGTAGTGTAAACAAACTTACTCTTTTAATAAAGTTGCTGTAATATGCTAGTCAGTACAGCTGAGAGACGGGTATATAATATACTGTAGCCCCATAAAGGAATTCAGGGAAGACTTACATAGATTTTAATTAAGTAAGATAATTTAATCATTTATTATGCTGTATTTTAATGGCTGTTATGTAAACATCAAATAAGAATGAATCATCAGGGTTGAATGTGGTATATGTAAAATAGAAAATGATTTATATGCTCTCTCTCGTGGACTCAGCAAATGAGGAAAAAAAATAACCAAATCAGATACATAAGCTTGTCTGCACATCTTAGATTTGCTTTTACAACAGTCATAAGAAACCTTGGTGCTTATGTGGACAATTCTTTATTTGATCATCATAGCTACCACCATAATCAGGAAATCCTTTTATCTGCAATGTTATTTCCAGTGGAGTGTCCTTAAGATCCAAAGGAAGTCATCCTGACACTGTACTCTTCACTTATCAGACCCATTACTGTATACAGTGACCCCCTCATGGAAAGTAACGGCTTCAAGCTCAATGCCAAAAAGTGCACTTTCATCCCCTTTGATAAAAACTCTGTACCCATGAACTACAACATAGGTGGTAGTATACTTAACACCGAAAGTGTGATAAGAGAACTTGGGACACAGGTGGACAGTAGACTTTCCTTTGATAATCACATCACCACAGTAGTCAGGAAATCCTTCTGCGTGGCACACCTCATCACAAATGGTTTCTCATCCAGAAAAAAGAGGTCATTGTTCCCCTCTACCCATCACTCATTAGACCCATTATAGAGTACAATGCCCCTTTTGGTATGTACCTCACAAGACATCTACAACAACTGGGAAGGCCGCAGAAATACCTCACAAAGAGGATTACTGGCCTCAAAAAGATGCCCTACTCAGGCCATCTCAAAAAACTCCAACTTTACTCCATCGCATATCGCCTACTCAGAGGTGATCTCTGCCTAACATACAAAGCTGTGTTAAACCCAGAGCTGTTGGACATGCTCCACTTAAAGAAATCCCAATCCCACTGAGCTACATGCTCTAGGGACCTAAACCTTGTCACCACAATAAACAGAACTTGCCGGAGGGATAAATTCCTGCCCATAATCTGGAATAAACTACCTATCTATATCAAACAAAGCTCCTCATTAGCACTCTTCAAGAAAAATTTTAATGACTGGATGGGAAATAGGAAATTCACCCTGGAGATCACCTCTGTGGTTCTGCTCGACAGTGGCACAGGAAAATAATTTTCTTGAGTGGCAAAAGCCAGGGTACCTTTTTGGCTGAGCTTGTATAGGCCCCAGGGCCGATAGCCTAGTACCCACCTATGAACCTTTAGAGGTGCTTTTAAACTGAAATAATTGTTTAACTGGAAAGACCCCAAAGATACCCCACCAAGCAAATCAAACACCTTAAATCTTTCAACTATCCTGATAGAGTAGCACAAATTTCATCATATTCAGCAGTCTACAGGCTGCTCTGAGGTGACCTGTATCTTGCTTTTTGAGTTATGAAAGCCCTATTTGATCTTTGTCATCCATGGTAGTGCAGTGGTAGCATTGTTACCTCACAGCAAGAGGTTCTCCCGTTCGATTCTCGGCTGGACTGCGGGGAGTGCCTTCTGTGTGGAGTCTGCATGTCCTCCCCGTGGTTGGGTGGGCATTTGAAAGACATGCGTAAATGGGCGTGCCTTTGCTGAAGGTTGAATGTCGAGCTGGCACCTCGGTGTTCATCAAAATCTACTGCCAATCATTAGCGGACCGGAGTTCCGCTGTGGCGACCCCTAACCGGGAAAAGCCGAAAAGACAAACAAACTTCTTTGCAAAACTAGTGGCCCTGCAAAAACCTGCATTAAGAACCTAAATCTACACCAATAAATAAACTGGATCTAGATTTCTAACTCAACAAATCCCCAGCCTATGGAATAAGTTACCACTCCAAGGCAAACTGATACCACTTTAACTACCTTTAGCCTAGTTCTGATGACTGCATGAGTAGACACAATCTTACACAAGAATTGTCATTTAGAACCCTGTTCAGTTTAGGAGATAAGCTCCACTACATGCTTAAAAGGGAAGCCTGAGCTTTTATGTTTGTCTTTAAAAGTGCATATCAATGGGTATTTTATGGTCCTTGTTATCCTGTGTCTAGTATTGCTCCTAGGTCACTTAAAATACCCACAGTCTCACTAAGAGTCTCAAATAGCCACTAAATACACACAGTCTCACTAAGAGTCTCAAATATCTACTAAATACACACAGTCTCAGTAAGAGTCTCAAATATCCGCTAAATGCACACAGTCTCACTATGAGTCTCAAATATCCACTAAATACACATACAGTTTCATTAAGAGTCTCAAATATCCACTTAATACACACAGTCTCACTAAGAGTCTCAAATATCTGCTACCATTTAGGAAAATTCTTACTATAAGATTCTGATGACTCTCTTAAAAGCAGTCTTTTTAAACAATTAAAAGTAAACCATGTCTTTAAAGTTACGGAAGTCACAGACTGAGAAAGTATGCACTCTGTATAGCCCTAAGCCATCCAACTAATCATGCCAACATGAGTTCAAGTAACCAAGAGAAAATATGAGAAATGTTTCTCTATTAAATACTTAAATAAAATAATGTTAAATCAGACAAATCATGGTAATACATTCTTCATCTTTAATTCATTGCTAAGACATATAGGCTGTACATTTGGAAGTGGATGTATAGTAAATTATTTTAAACCACTAGAATCAGAAAAGAAGTGCTATGAAAAATGCTGTGCCACAGAACTAAGAGTAGAAACATGTATAAGTCCCTGAAGTTGTGTTTACTTGACATGCAGTTTGTTCAACTTAATATTAAAAACAGAACACTTCAACCGTATACAACTCCAGTCTGATATCAGTCTTTAAGTCTGTGTACTCAGATCTATGTTCATTCATTTTGTGGATGATAATTGTGTCTCTAATAGGGCAAACAAAACATCTTGTGCATAAAACGTGGCTAGTCTGATTGTTTCATTGGTTGAGAAACTTACCCAAATTAAAAACTGGTGCCTTGAAGAAGAAAAAGAATTCCAATAAGAAGTACTGGGGAATCATTTTGACTCCAGTAAGGACTTCATTACTGAAAACTTTGTACCAGTGTTTCTTCATTATCCTTGATAACCCTTCAGTAAGTAGGGCACACCTCATAACAAAGTGTCCATCTTCAGCATCTCTCTTAAAAGAACAATGGTTATGGAAAATATCCCTCCTGCAGGGATGCATGCTATGTAAAACCTTTCCAAAGGAGTCACTGTGGCACTTCATATCGTAACCACTTCCTGCTAAACAGTTCATTATGTCCAATTGTTTAAGGTCTTACTCGTTTGTAGAAACTCTTTGGTCCATAATTCCCCATAGGGCAAAGGTTTTAAAAGACATTGAGCCAGGTAATAAAAGTCAGCAGTAAACTTTTGGCAGAAGTTGTATACATTTTTGTCACATTTCTACCATTTGTAACATCAACAAATAAATTCAGATAAGAAACAAAAAGCAAAACAAATACCAAATCTATATGTCTATAGTCTAAAAAAATCATCAAGCAAAATGTATGAGCCTTTAAAAGTTAGAAACATATTGTCAGTATGACGGCCATAAAACAATATCAAACATAAATTTTAATATATTATTGTTATAATAACACCACAAATAGCTTAGCATAGCTAGGGGAATATTTCATACCTACATTTGTATTTTTATTCTGGAAGAAAATCTCACCATGAAAACAGAAAACATAAAAAATATATATTGTTGAGAGAAAGTTGTACCAGTGATATAATGAAGTTGTTTTTTTACAGCTAATTTTCAAAGAAATGGGAAAACATCTGCAGATCATATTGGTATTCAGTAGTCATGTACAAACTGATTACATCTTTGGTCACAACAATAATCCTCTTGGCAGCAAATATCCCCAAGTTTCTGAATTAAATGTTTAAATCACAATATCAATATTATGCGATAGTTGTTTCAAAACTGTCTGTTCCAATTTTGTCTTGTTAAAATGTATTAACAATGTATTAATCCCCTCAAAATACCTAACAATTTCAGTTTATCAACATCATAAAATAGCTTTTCTTTTCCACAAGAGAAATTGGGGACTAAGCCCATTTCTCACATAAGTCATACTGTCTGAATTATTACGAAGGAAGAAAACAAATCTATAGTCACTTCCCGTTTTTCCTTTTGGAAAAGAATTACCTTAGCTGAAGCTTTCTATCTAAAAGAACCTCTGTAAGAGAAGCTCTTGTGATAGAATAAACTTTCGCTCTCTTGGCAGAATTGTTTTGATGTCAGCCAATAACACAAAAGTGTCACCCATTAGAGTTGCATTTGGAGCTTGGTCAAAATGGGGAAAGCTTTCTACAGAAGTCAGCATTACCTATAGTTATTTTTTGTGTGTGGCCTACTTCTTCCTTATACTGGACGCATCCTTCTCTTAAATTATGTTGGTTTCTGGATGGCTTACATATGTCCTCATTACAAAAAGTATATGGTGCATATAAAGACCCAGCAGGCTGTGCATGTGCTGTGAAGCCCAGCATACAACATTCTTGGTTGCTCTGTTGCTGGGGAGGACACCAGGCTCCATTGTCAACAGGTAGTGGTAAAGATGTTTTGTCATAGGGCAGAATATCGATATTACACCCAAGGGTGGTGGTCACAAAACACCTATTTTTTCAGTCTGTCGAACAGAAAGTCCCGTTTTCATTTTCTGCTAGTAGCGGCACAGAAGGATTTGCACTCCTGACTTTAACAGCTTGCATAAGAGGAAAAGAATGCTTTCACTCTGTTAATCCTCTCATCACATCTGTTGTATATGGAAATACCTTGTGTCAGTGTATCAGTCAGAGTAACTTGGTGACCATTCTCAGTGTTAGATATGTGAGCCCCTCACTTAGTGCATGAATTCAGCAAGAAAATGTGCTCACAGTTTGAGTGCCTTTTTGTTTCTTCTGTCCTTATCTTTTTTTGTAATTGCTTCACAGTGCCTGATCTCCACAGCATGAATGATGTCCATGGGATGAACACTATCTATTCATGCCCTGCATATTGCCTGTTAGGCAATAACTATTTTTTGCAAAAGGCAACTTGCCAGAAATGGTTAAATATAAACAAAGAAATCCTAGAGAAACTACTAAGCGAGCTAAAACTTATTTTACCCTCATTTTTCTCTGGAGATTTCTTGGCAGTAGAGATGTCTTGCTTGTGGAGTTAGTGAGTAGTACCAAGTTTCTGGGGGTACATATTATGCATGATTTAACAAGGTCTACAAATACATCTTCTCTTGTTAAAACATCCTCTTTTTTGTGTAGAATAACGAGTGTAAATCTTCCTCCTCCAGTCCTCACAACTTTCTGTAGAGGTACTATAGAGTATTTTGACCAGTGGCTTCTTAGCGTGGTATAGTAGTTGTGCTATTTCGGAACAGAAATCTTTTCAGAGAATGGCGAAGACAGCAGAGAACATTGTTAGAATGTCTCTTCCATCTGTACAAGATTTATGTTTGTGTTGTTATCTTAGTAGAGCAACAAAGATATTTGGAGATTCCACTTATCCTGCTTATGGACTGTTCAATCTTTTCCTTATGGAAAATGTTATCGTAGTTTGCATTGCAAGACTACTAGCTTTAGAAATATCTTTTTCCGTAGGTTACTTAACTCTCATTAATTTGGAAGATGATAGCTTATTGTGATTGTTGACTTTGAATATTTGAATATATACACATTCTGATTTCATATTTTTGAAAATTGATCATTTTAATGGACTTGTATTTATATGTGTTTGGCTATATATGTTATTGCTTTTTTTTTAAATTATAATCATGTGTTTTTGCACATCGAATTTGGAGAAATGTAATTTTATTCAGCTATGCACGTTGTGGTACAGTTTGAATGACAACAAAGTTTGACGTTGACCTTGACCTTGATGAGTACATTAGAGGATTTAGTGGATTCTACCTGACCTCATTTTTTTGTTTTCTATTTACCTCTGACATCTCCACATGTTGTTGAACAGGTAGTTCTTATACTATATGGTGCTAAAGTGGAGCATTATGAATTGCGTGTCAGTTTACTTTTGGAATGGACCATCACATGCTTTTTACATTTAAATAAAAGTACTAATTATGAAAAGGATAAGACGTAATATTATTTTTATTATCATTTGGCATTCAGGTTAACAGGTTAGTCAACAGACCCTCTACAGCAATGACCTAGGCCACAATGGTAAGAGTTAAATTTACTACTTTTTGTGAGATGGAAGGAAACCTCAGTGCCTTAAAAAACTCACACAGACATATGAGGAATATGTACACTCTTGACAGATCAAAGTAACCAAAACACAGGCTGGAACTATGGATTTGTGACAAAGATATAGTAGCAATAAGCCACCATGCAGCCTGTTCAAGTTGTATTTAAGAATCTTTTTTGGCTTGTATTTAAGAATCAGATGCAAAGGCACCAGTTCATACTCTTTAATGTTGATATTACCAAATTAATGACATTAGTTCTTCTGCTTTGTTGCTGTAAAGGGATAAAGCCATGCCTGCAACTTGGGTGATCTGAGTATAAATAGAAACTCAGGCTCCTTCTGGACCGGGCATGGGGGAAAAACTGGAAACTTGAATGTACCAGCTCACCTGTTCTTAGGGAAAGAGTGTGAGTGTGCATTCCCAAGGTGCATGTTTCCATGGTTGAATCCTCAGTGGATACTGGAGACCCCATTGAAGAGCTGACTTCAAGAGGGGGTAGGGCTATTTTGATGGAGTTACATCACTCACTGAGGCAGGCGCCATACCCTTGATGTTGCCCATTGCACATTAAATCATAGGCAGTTACTGGGTAATACACAATGGGGAAAACGGAAAAAAACTGAAATACCCCTGATGTCTGTTTAAATGATGATCCATCTTGGATAGCTCTTACCCCAGTTGATGATGAACAAATGGAAAATTAGACGGAGAGAGGGTCAAGTGATTTGCAGACAGTGTGAAAAAGGTCAAAAAGAGCCAATAATTTGTGACATTAATAACTACTTTACATTCTGTAACATTGTCTATGATATTTTCTAAGGCTGTTAAATAAATACTGCATGTATATCACACATACATTAAAGTAATTTGAAATTGTAATTTTATTAGCCTTTTTGGGCTGATTTCTATCCCTTTCAACTTTCTGGCTTAAAAACACGTGTGTTTGCACATTTTTCACATCATGCAGCACTGCTGGGCTACAGTTAAACTATTCCAGGGGCCAGAAAGTCTGCTCTTCAAATTTTCCCATAGAACTAGCTGGTTTCTCAGTAGTAGCACTAAAAGCTGAACCCCTGTGACTAGCACTTGCTCTAGAACCTGCTGGAAAGCACTAGGAAGCCTGAAACTGATACAAGTACTCAACTCTCCTTGTCAATAAGGAGAAATTAATTGTAGGCACTAAACAGCCTATAATTGCAAAGTACCTTGCAAAGGTAAGGGAAAACAGCTCTTGTACTTTACAAAAAAAGCACCTAAACAGGCATGTCCAAGGTCAGCTTCCGGTGATTTCTCCTGTCCACCTGGTGAATCTGGGCATACTGGAGCAATGCGGCAACTGACTCATGTACACAGACAACCTGTTTTTACATAGCCAAACTGGAAGCAAAGCTCTCTCCAGCCAAGATTGTGCTAGACAATCAAGAGGAGAAGGTTAACACCTGCACTACATCTCAAGCAACTTATAGACCTTCAAAACCCACACATAGCAACACTAAACCCACATATGCAGAGGCCCTTAACATTAACCTGCCCAAGCAACAAGGACCCAAGAAGCTGAAATGCAAACAAACACTAGTCACAACCAAGTGTCACATAGCTCACAACACCAGTGTGCCACCCAACAACAGCCCTTAAGGCAAGACAATGTACCCAACACTTTAGTCATAGGTGACTCTATAGTCAGGCACACTGATGTCCCACTCATCAGGCTGAACAAGGAGAAAATTACATTCAACTGCCTGTCGGGTGCCAGGATCCACCACATAACACATGCACTCAGGTCACTCCATGACAAGTGCAAATAAGACTCTGTCATTGGCCAAGTTGAAGTGAATGACTTGAGAAGTACCTCCCTGGACTATATGAAGAGAGACATGGAAGAGCTCTCAGATCATGTGGCCTAGGCAGGTATGACCCTAGCCCTGAGTAGCATCCTGCCTTCACCCAGAATGATACCACAGTATAAGGACAAAATGACTGACTTCAACAATTGGCTAAGCATCTGCTGTCATTCATAGGGGATCCAGTATCTGTCTGCCTGGGAAGACATGATTGACAAACCACAATGCTTTGCCAGAGATGGTCTGCACCTGTCACCCCTGGGATTCACGTTACTGGTTAAAGCTCTTGCCACCCATATAGTGCCTTTTTTAGGCAAGGTTCAAAGGAAAAAAACACCACCGTAACAGATACAAGCATGCAAAATCTGAAGGTAATGCTACTCAATGCTAGAAGTCTAAACCTCAAAATGTACTCTCTCGAGGCACTCCTAAAAATGGAGAACATCGATATTTGTGCAGTAACTGAGACCTGGTTCAAGGCTCCAGAGAGCACTCCTGCAGTACCAAGCTACAACTCTTCCCACATTTTTCGGCCACAAAACCAAGACGGAAACACTAAAGGTGGAGGAGTGTCCATATTCACCAAGGATATTCACACCACCAGGCTAGTTGCCCAATACAATGCATCTGAAATTCTCCAGGTGCAACTCACACTAGGTGAGACTGCAATCCAAATTGTAGCTTGCTACAGATCCCCCACCATGCCCCAAGATTCTCCTTACACCTTTCTAAACATACTGGAAAATATTAAGATATAACCAAACACCCTAATACTGGGTGATTTCCACTACCCTGCCATTAACTGGGAAAACTACTCGAGTACCAACACCTTTTCTGAATGGTTCTTGGAATTCATAAATTCCAATGCCCTGGATCAACTAATCCATTGTCCCACCAGGGGCTCCAATATCCTAGACCTGGTCATTACCAACATGGGAGATAGATGCTCCACACCAGTGGTCACCCCCTCATTGGTCAGGTCTGACCATAAGCAAATCACCCTTGACATCCACATCCCACCCTCAACCCCCAGTAAGGAAACCTCCGTAAAAAACTTCTCCAAAGCCAACTTCATGCTACTGAAATCAGAAGTGACAAACTTCATGACACCCATGCAGACAGGATCTGAACGTTCGACTGCTGAATCCTACACTAAGGCATTGTATGAGCACATCCACTCTTGCATGAAGCGTGCCATCCCAAATAGAACCAAGATGCTCTCCTCCAAAAAAAGGAAGCCAATCTGGTGGTCCCCTGCTATAAACAAACTATACAACAGAAGGAAAAAACTGTTGCAGAAAAGAGGAAAATCCCAGGATGCAAATAACTCCCTCACCAGCCTCAATAAGAAGCTGAGATCCCTTATAAAATCCTCAAAAGCTAGTTATGAAAATAAAATTGCCAAAGATTCCAAAGACAACCACAAGGCATTCTATAGTTATGTCAAGAATCTAAATGGCAATGCTCAGATCTGCTTTGAGCTACAACAGAATGGCATTAAATATACTGATATCCAATACACAACATACTCGCACGTAGGGCAGGTGCAAAGGCCCAAAAAGCAGTCATAAACTCAGAAAAATGAGCCAGCCCCAAAGAATGAGAATATATACATATATATATATATATATATATATATATATATATATATATATATATATATATATAAATTTCTTGATATATGAACCATAAATCAAACAGGTTTCAGCCCCATGGCCTTCATCAGTGATACTATATATATATCTATATATATATATATATATATATATATATATATATATATATATATATATATATATATATATATATATATATATATTCTCCTTCTTTGGTGCTGGCTCCTTTTTCTGAGTTTATTAAATATACTGATCCCAAGGATATTGCCAATATCCTGGCAGATCAATTTAGTACCAACTTCAGCCCCTTCTCACCCCCTAAAGGGCCCATCTCAATACCAAAAGATTGCCAAATTCCAGTAATCACGGCCACACAGGTAGAAACCGCACTCTCCAAAGCTAAGAATACAGCACCCATGGGACCAGATGACATCCCGGGCTGTGTACTACATGAACTACAAAATGAACTGGCACCTCACCTAAGTGTCATGTTTTATCAAAGCTTCACCTCAGGCTTCGTGCTCACTGAGTGGCACACAGCCACAGTTATCCCACTCCACTCAGTCTGACGAGCCTGATCTGCAAGGGCATGGAACGCATTATCATGGAACTTATAAACAAAGACATTTTCAACCTTCAAACACTGGACCCCACCCAGTTTGGGTTCGTGAAGGGCCGTTCTTGTCTCCTGAACCTGATTGACTTCTTTGAATCAGTCTCCAGAGCTGTGGACGAGGGTAAGGCAGTCCACACAGCCTATCTGGACGTCACCAAGGCCTTTGACACATCCCCCACTCTGGAATCATAAATAAACTTACTAAGCTGGGCATAAATCCCTACATCACTCGATGGGTTGCCATCTGGCTTACTGACAGAACCCAGACTGTAAAAGTAGCCAACTTCAAATCCAGCTCCAGACAAGTGACAAGTAGAATACCTCAGGGTTCAGTCCTGGGATCACTCTTGTTTGGCATCTACTTCTATGAAGTACAGGCCAACACTAAGGGACTCTGGCTAACAAAGTTCGCAGATGACTGCAAACTAGGAGCCATTATTAAATCCCCAAATGATGTGGATATTCTACAAAAGGGCCTCACAGAAACAGATGCCTGGTGCCAGAGCCATGGGCTCAAGCTTAATGCCAAGAAATGTATAGTTATCCCCTTTGGAAAAAAACATGTACCCATGAATTACCACATAGGTGGCAGTACACTAAACATTGAAAGTATGATGAGAGACTTGGGGACACAGGTGGACAGTGGTCTCACCTTCGATAACCACATGGCCACAACAGTCAGGAAATCCTTCTATGTGGCACACCTTATCACTAAGGGCTTTTTATCCAGAAAAAATGAGGTCATTGTCCCACTATACTCATCCCTCATTAGACCCATTATAGAGTATAATGCCCCATTTGGTATGTACCTCACAAGACATCTGCAACAGCTGGAAAGGCCGCAGAAATACCTCACTAAAAGAATCACAGGCCTAAAGCAGATACCACACGCTGACCATCTAAAAAAACTCCAGATATACTCTGTGGCATATTGTCAACTCAGAAGCGATCTCTGCTTAACATACAAGGCCATGTCAAACCCTGAGCTGTTGGACATGCTCCACTTAAAGAAATCCCAATCTCTTAGAGCCACACACTCCAGGAATCTAAACATTGTCATCACAATGAACAAAACATGCTGGAGGGATAGGTTCCTGACCCAGAGACTCCCCATACTCTGGAATAGACTGCCCATACATATCAAGCAGAGTGTCTCCTTGGCCCTCTTCAAAAGGAACCTTGATGATTGGATGGGAGATAGGAAATTCACCCCAGGGATCATGTCAGTCACCCTGTTAGACAGGGATCCAGGGAAGTAAATATTGTGGGAAGAAATATCCAGAGAATTGTTATGGCTAGGCTTGTATATTTTGTAATTTTTTAAAAAGAAGTGCCTTTTCATCTACGTATTCATCTGGTCTTTGCTTCTGCAGGATTCAACATATTCTACCTCATATGCTGGTAGTTCCTTCAAATCTTGCTGCACAGCCCAGGCCCTTCAAATCTCTACATGGTTGTCACATCACAGAGTATTATCTTGGTACCTACCATTTCTGACAGGACTGACGGCATCCTGCTGGGAGACATTTAGCAGTTCAACAGAGCCAGATCCATTAACAGTCCTAGTTAGGAGATTCTGTTGACCTCCTTCTATGATGAAGGTTTATTAAAATGGTGGACTTCTACTACAGGTTCATATTTATGGTTCATATGTAAGTAGTAGTCTAACTGCCCTTGTGGGCCATGGACTAGCTACAGAGTCACTTCTGGAGTAGAATGCAGGAGTCAGAAAGGATTAAAGTAAAGGGAAAAAGACTGGAAAGGCCAAAGCCTGCATGCTGCTGTAAGTTTCCATGTCTTTGGTACCCTCAAAACTACGTGCAGTGGCAGAAAATTTGTCATCTTCTGTTTATTGTCAGCATGAACAACAAGGACTCCTCCTGCTGTCTATTCCATGTTCCTAATTTTATTTGAATTAAACAGTGTCTCAAGTGAACTGGATATGATTAGAGAACTTCAACTGCACTGTCTGTATCTTAACTGGTACAGTGTTGACTACAAGATTCTGGGAAGATGCAGATGACTGTTTCAGTAGTTCAGCAGAGCAGTGTGCAACAGCATAAGTTGACACTTGCTCCTATAGACACAAGTGCCACCTTTGGTGCATGCTGATTCTCCATATATGAGAGTCTATCTGCTACCCATGGGCATGCAACAGACATCCCCATGTCATCCACTTAAAACAAGTACACATCTGCACTTTCTGAATCAATAGACTGAGGGCCTGGTCTCTGAGTAGAATAGAGATAATGAATTCTGGCCCCTTTACAAATGTTTCTTGTATATGGTTTGAATTTTGAGATGCTGAGGTCCACCATTAACTAAACCGTTATGTATTGTCCTCCTTAGTTGCAGTGTCAGTGGTTCAACAGGTGGAGCACTCATCTTTGGGGCAGAAAGCTGTGGGTTCTATTCCCACATCATGTAGATCGATTGCTGACACTGCATTCCAGCACAAGGAGGGTGCTACACTCATGAGTGTGTTGTCCTTTAGATGAGATATTAAACCGAGTTCCCACCTGCTTATGTTGGTGGTAGCTCAGGTAGATGTAAAAGATCCCATGGCACCTATTGAAAACAGTAGGGGAAGTTCTCTGATGCCCTGGCCAAATTTCCCCTTATATAAATACAACACCTAGTGTCACCTGAAAAGAGGCTACTAGCTTAGTGAGACTAATCTGGTCAACAAAGGATAGATAGATAGATAGATAGATAGATAGATAGATAGATAGATAGATAGATAGACAGACAGACAGACAGATAGATAGATAGATAGATAGATAGATAGATAGATGGATAGATTATTCCCTGAAGACATTTAATCTCTGTCTGAGTAAAATGAAAATGAAAACTAAGATTAGCCAGAAGCAGACAGGGTGCCAAACAATGCTATTTTGGTAACTTGGAAGTAACCAAATACTTCACTTTTTCTCACCATGAAGGCAGCCTGTTTAAGCAGGCACAGTTCTAAATGGCCCAATCTTATTTTTAAACACCAGAAAACTGATTGCTGAGCGATTTTCTATGCTAATCACAGCACTTGATGTTTCAGAATCAGATCATTCTCCCAAATGAAAATAAATTCCAAACCCTTGCAGAGAATGAACATGTATATAAGTGAACATTTACTCATTGCTGTCTTGGTTCCATTCTTCTTTGGTGGCTGATGCTTTGGTTAAGTTCCTTAAGCATGCTGATTCCAGTATTAAAGAATCTGTTAAGAGGGACTGCTGCATCTGCAGTGAAGTTTTATGTATCTGTTGTAATTTAATTATTAGTGCTGGTGAAATATCTGTACCTACAGGCACTTAGCCCAAAATGGCCTGGTTACACATGTCCTCCTTACATGCTGGGCTCTGCCAAGACATTTTGGATACTTCCTTCTTGGGAGATATCCATGCTGGAAACTCCTTATAGGGAATACTAAGACTTTACAAGAGGGATAATGTTTTGTAAGCCAATGCACAATCTTACATTATATTTTCATCTACTTTATCAGACCAAACCTCCAGAAAAAAAATCACTCTCCATGTAGAGAGCAGGGCCAAGCCAAGCATGAGGTAGCATTACCTCTCCAAGGTCATAAGAAATAATCAACAAAGGCCAGCTTTCCAAGGGTCCCCATGACTCCCTTGAATACCAGCTAGGAATATTGATGAGAAACATATTGGTCCAGTGTAAGGAGCTATCACTATGGACAAGTGGTCCTGGGTATCATCAGGGAAAGCAATAGTTTTTTTTTTTTTTCTGACTTGCAGCTAAATGGAATTTTAACTCACTTTAATGACATAGATCTTATATATCTATATCTCTCTATTTATAGAAAGATAGGAAGATAAAACTGAAATGTAAATGTCAAACTATATGTATAAATATTAAATCCAACCAAAAACAGAGCACCATACTGCTGCAGTAATCAACAGAAATGTATTTATTAGGGCTACACCATAATTCTGTTGATTACTGCAGTGGGCTGGGGTTGTGCATTTGGTTATATATGTGTGAGTGTGTATATATATATATATATATATATATATATATATATATATATATATATATAAATTGTGTCAGCGTACAGGGTATATATCCAAAGTAGTTTTTATTGCATAAATTACACAAGTGCTTTCACCCTAACTTAACTGTAGGGCTTTTTCAAGTGTTAAAACAGTATCACTGTCTGTTAGCCATCTTTAAATATCTAAGTTCAAAAAATGGCGCCAAAAAGGACATGTTAAATTTAAAGTGAAAGCACACATTTAAAATCACAGAATGTAATCATTAAAAATAAAAGTAAAACGCATTAATGTCCACTTATTCCATTGAAAGTACAAAAACAATACTTAAAAAATATATGTATAGTATAAATGTTTAAACACAAACAACCCATAAATACCATATGTAAAATAATCTTTTTGAAATACATCCACTAAAAGAACTGAATTTCAGCAATAATACCATTATAAAATTTCTGCTTTTTTGATTAAATAAGGCTTGATAGAAATATAATCGTTAAGCCCTGGGGGGTTGGCGGCATTCAGTCTTATTTGCCAGTAGGTCTCCCTACAGTATAACCAATTCTCCCAGTCTCCCCCTTTGGGATCTATTAGGACTTGTTCAAGAATTCCAAATTGGAAGCCTGTATGCTCAGGCTCATTTTGTAGGTGCTTACTTAATGCATTATTTGTATTTCCTTTCCTAATGCAATGCCTAGTTCTATTTTCCAGTATTTTTTTTAAACTAGAACCCATCTTATATACAAAACTAGGCTTAGTTCCTAATAAATCAATTAGGTCCTCGTTCACTAATAAAGTATGCCAATGCTTGTTCATAATCTCCTTAATGTAATTACTAAAGGGGTCATATTCAATAATACATGATCTACTATAAGCATTGGAGTTCGTACTGTTCTTAGAAGCGTCATGTGGCACTATAATCAAGGAGCTTTTACTTCCTAATAAAGGGGTGAATTTCTTTCCCCATTGTGCTATCACATTGGTACTGATTTTCTCCATCATTTGTATATTATATCCTCTATTAGTGAATAAAAGTGTGATGAATTGTATTTCCTTTACCATATCTGCATAATCAGATGTCATCCTAAGTGCTCTAATGCATTGCCCCTTGTATATATTTCTTTTTGTCCTATTGGGATGACAACTTTCAAAATCCAAATAGGAATTTGTGAAAGTTTCTTTCCTATGTATATTGGACTTGAATTTATTATCTTCCCTGCTGACTAATGTGTCAAGATAAGATACTCCCACGGTATTGGTAGTTGAAGTAAATTTTAAAAAAATTACTACTGTTGTTCAAATAGTTGAAAAAATTATTGAAAGAAGTCTGATCCCCTTCCCATATGACATATATATCATCTAGAAAATGAGAATAGTAATGAATTCTCCCTTGGTATTCACTGGAGAATATAAACTTCTCCTCCCAATTGAGCATAACAAGATTGGCGTATATGGGGGCACATGCCCCCATAGCTACGCCTTTTGTCTGTCTAAAGATCTCCCCCTCATAAAATATGTAATTGTTATACAAAACTATTGACATGAATTCATTAATAAGTTGAATCCTGTCCCATTCCATGTTACTATGTCGAATGATGCTATCACTAAATGCCTCTAATCCTTCGTCTTTAGGGATACATGTGAAAAGATCAACAACGTCTATAGACGCAAATAAAAGGTTATCACTAACTAATTGTGTCGGGTATCTAGATAAGAATTCCCAAGAATCCTTCACCATATGCTCTACCTTGTTATAGATGTGCTTTAACAAGGAATCGATGACTACTCCCAAAGGAAATGTCTTCGATTTGCTACCTGAGACGATCGGTCTGAAGGGAGGGTCGATTACATTGATTTAGTATTAGGATTTTTTAGTTTTTATAGCATACTATAGGCATTTTTAAATTGTATATACAATATTTATATTTTGTATACATTTCATAGTATTTACTTATGTGTAATACATAAATCATGAAATGTGCAGCGCTTTAGGACCTGACAACTTTGCAAGCGCTGAAGTTTCAAACAATTAATTGGTTTAGTTGGTGCCAAATTTAGTATTTAAATCATGAAACCGTCGTTGTTAAATGTTCTGATGAAGCCCACCATCCATGGGTGAAAGCGCTTAACCTTGTTTTTGGTGAAATAAAATTGTTTTATTGTGCTTGCTATCGTGCTGGTTGCTGGATTTTTTCAGAGGTTTGCTACTGAATTGTTTCCTTGATTCAGGCATTCAGCGTTGGATTTACGCTTTTCGTTTTACCATTTTGAAAAACAAGGTACTTTATAGTCCTGAAGGGGAGCTGCAGAGACACATGCCTGAGTTAGGGAAGATATTGACAGTTTGTAAGGACAGTGACAAGATAAGCAGTAGACAGTTTTCTTTTAGTCTTCAAGTCTCTGGAAAATCCAACTTAACCTTACTTGGTGACCTAAATGACCATAATGTGACATAAGGCACCAGAACATTTTTAAAGTCCGTTTGATACACTTGATCTATACAAATGCCTTTGATTTGTCCTGTACAACTTTCTGTCTTTCCTACAGGCAACAATGGACCTTGGTTTACCTGCTTTCTCAACTGTTTCATATTTAGGCTAATGTTTTTTTTTTTTTGTGTTTATACTTTGTTTCCAGAATTTAATTACAGTAATGTTGTAACTTTCTGTCTTATGAGTTTTTCTGCCTGTGCTGATTTCACTCCCAGGTTTTCTTCATGTTGCACTGACTTTTACGCATCAGCAATGTAGAGGTAAACAATTTGCATTTTCAGTCTTTTGTCCACTGACAACTGAGGGAATGAGGGACTGAGTCCCAGCAATGGCCTGTCCCTGTATTCCAAAAATGCAAGATGACACTCTTCTTGTGTCTACTGCTTATTCTCATAAGATTTGTGTTGTTGTTGTTTAGATAATTCTCTTCTTTTATCTGTGTACATTGCAATACAATGGACTGGCTGGTACATTGATCATAGGATCATAGGAGGTCACTAGGCTATTGGCCCCGAAGCCCTTATAAGCCTAGCCAAGAGTTTAGCTCATGTTTAGACAAATCAGCACCCAATGCCCCTGTCCAGCAGGGACATGGGTTGAATCCCAGGGGTATATTTTCTGTTTCCCATCCAGTTATCTAGGTTGCGCTTAAAAAGGGGTAAAGAAGTACTCTGCTTGATGTAGAGAGGGAGCCTGTTCCATAGATGGGGGAGTCTCTGGGACACAAATCTGTCCTGCCAAAAAGTCCTGTTGATGTCACAGACCAGGTTGAGGCCACACATGTGGGCTACTCGAGTGGAGCTTGACTTGCATATATGCAACAGTCCCGTCAAGGTGGGGTCCATGACTGCCTTGTATGCTAGACAGAGGTCACCTCTGAGGCGTCTGTATGAACTCTGAGGAGTCTGCATGTATTTCTCACTTATGTACAAATCTTAAGATGAACAGGACAACTTTACAGTCTCAAGACCAGAGGTGCTCCTGACTATTATTTATAAAATGGTTTCTCAGTGCCAGTTCTCTTCCCGGTGGAATAAGGTGCCAATACTCAGTGCTTAATGTTTTATTCCATGGATTAGCATTCTTGTCAAAAGACTATTGGGTAGTACATGGGGGGGGGGTCAGTATGTGATGTGGTTAGGGGATTACTATTCTCTATTACAATGTCTTTGACTGGCTACTCTTATTAGCCTGACCCTTGTTTCATTACTTTAATATCAGAGTTAGTCAGTGTATACTTTACTGCCAAAGCAGTGCCATATGTGCTTCATACATGAGAAGTAGCCTGAACCATTGCAATGTGCTGTTTAAGATCGACTGAGTTCCTTTTACTGATATATTCTCATCTAGTGGGTTGTTGCAAGACAGTCAGATAGTGTGAGAGAATTATGTTTTAGGCTTACTCCAATTCCTTATCTTATGTTTAATATGTCTGTTTATGCATTTATTAGTTTTCACACACCAAGTGAAATGTTTTCCATCTTTTATGATGGAAATAGTAAAAGTGTGGAAAATTTTGGCAAAAATCTTTACAGAATTGTAGCTCGTGCAGCATGTGGGGCATAGTATTCAGAAAGAACAATGGCAAATGTTCTGAAAAAGTTTTAATACGAAATACAGTGGCCTGTTTATTTGTTCATTTGTTACTTTTTGAACTGTCTAGTCTGGAGCCTTTTTCAGCAATTATGGTGGCCAAAGGCAAGAGGTCAGGAAATAAAACATCACAACAGAACTTTTTACCAAATAGTTGACATGATACACTGGTTTTAGTCATTCACACCTTATAATATAAACTGAAAGGACAATGCATTGGCCGGAGATAAGCATCAGTTCTGAAATAAATCTATATAAAAGAGAATTATTAGTCATACTAACAGAATTCAGATGCATTCCCATATGAATAATGAAGAGAAAGAAGTTGAAGAACAGTATCAGAAATTATAAGGAAGAAATTTGAGGCAGAAGAATGTGAATTATGAGGTTTCATGACAAATGCTAGAATGTGGAGGCTCAAGCAAAGCAAAACACATGTGCAGTGAGTATCTGATAAGATATGTTTAAGAATGGGAGGGGTCCAAGAAATATAATGGTACTTAAGTATTATCGCAACCACATTTTCACGGTAGTGATATTCGCATACTAGAAACAAAATGAATGCAGGGAACACTATAAAGTGTTTTTTAAGTCATTACTGCTAAGGAATTAGTTTAGATTTCCTTAAGGATGACAGCTAACTGAAAAATTCTTCTTCCTATTTTGCGTGCATTACACATGCACGCTTGAATTGACATGCCTGTTGTCTTACTAACGAAAGGAATGTTTTCACTGTGAGGATCGAATCCTGACAATGAAAAAAACAAACACAGGAATAACGCATTTGGTAAAGTATTTGCTTCTCACAAGTTGTAAACATGGTTGGAAAGAACCTTTTCAATGAGACAGGTGCAGTAACTGATGCTTTTCTAAAGGGAGGGTGGATTATGTGGACAACTTCTTCTGGGGTTGTTTTTCATGGAAGAAATGGGCAGTACTACTTTGGTTTGACACATTTTGCATATATGGTCATAATGGCATGCAAGGATGTAGGTAGGCATACTCATTGCATTCAAGTGTACTTTTTCTGAATATCCCCCAGAATCCTTACGTCCGGAAGAACACATACTGACCAGTATGGTATGTATTCATTGAAGCAGTTATAAAACTTCTTATTGTAAATAATGATTGCATTAAATTGTTACCTTGGAGCTTTTCTCCCAGGTCCTCCACTGAAAAATAGCACCTGTTCCCTGTTGGACTTTCACAGTAAAAAATCCATCCATCCACCCTCATCCCCTTTTCCCATTTTAGCACATGGGGTCAGGGCAAACAATGAAATAAATGGCAAAGTATACAACTGCATGGTTTAGAACCATCAACATATGTGGTACTTACGTATTATTGCGAAAATGTGGTTGCGATAATACGTAAGTACCAATATAATTGTGTTGGGGAGTAAGTTATACACTGTAGAACCTAGCCTGGAAATTGTTTTCTCTATAATGCAGAGTCTGAAGTGGGTCTTTTGAGTTCCAGGCATCCGGTATTAGCAGATTTACAAAGGGTAAGTGTAAGAGTTTGGCCATAGTTTTTGTGCCAAGTGGAGGGGGGATAGTAGTAGTAGTATAACAGAATGAAAAAGGGGTGGCTAAAAGTATTTGAAAGAAAGGGAGAACTCAAGTGATTTTTCAGACTCCTTCACATTCTGACTAATACTTTAAAATCTTCCATCTCTGGTTTGCAGCATAAAACAATGAAAACCTTGGCAGTATACTTTAATATGTGTTAGGAGGTAGCAGCAGAATCTAACAGAGGTTTGTTGTTTCATGGGTGGTGCTGTGAAATTAAAGCTCCTGTAACATTCTGAGGTATGTTTTTAAGAGCCATTTTATTTGCTAGAAGTACAAACATGCAGGCATTCTGGAAGATGATGTAGATTCCATCTGTTCACCTTGCTTGTGATGCAGTGAAAGAAATTGTAATAGGTGTCACAGTTTGATTTATTATACTTCTGAAGCTAGCAAGCATTACCCTTGAGAAATAGAGAAACCGCTCTGATAATGTGAGATAAAATTAATGAGACTAAATCATTTTATTCTTATCATTTTGAAAAATAGCTGCAATTTTGATATATGAAAATATGCATTTAAAATAAATAACTTCCTTTATTCAGAGTTTTTATTTGCCATGTATAGTTTATATATTTACATTATAAAGTATCAGTACATCATATGCATGCTATTTGGCTGCACTGTAAGATATTGGTAAAAGATGTTAGCACTGCACAATAAAGTAAACAGTAATGTTTTACATTTTGTATTGTACTACTAATAAAACACCACCTTCTACTCATTCAGAAGCATATCCAAGCCACATTGTAAAAATGAATAGCAATAATGTCCCAAATGGTTTGTCACTGTTGAATAGATTGAAAGAAAATGTGCTTATAGATCAATTAATGTCATGCATATGCCAGATTTACTAGCATTGACAACACTAGCAGCATGGGAACATTTGGTACCATAAAAGTTTCATATTTTTTACTTACGTATTTATATTTCCTAGCCTTGTGGCTAGACTGGGCAAAGGATATAATACAACGAAGCAGTACTATACACACATATTTGTTTGTGTGTGTGTGTCTGTGTGTGTGTGTGTGTGTGTGTGTGTGTGTGTGTGTGTATGTGTGTGTGTGTGTGTGTGTGTGTGTGTGTGTGTGTGTGTCTGTGTGTGTGTGTATACAAAATGAGGCTTGATGCATTTGGTTTACTGAAGTAAGTGGAGTAAAATGAACCGTTTGGTTCGCAGAAACAAGTAAAGCAACATGAAATTATTATATCACAAGCCTGGAAATTACACATGTTGTATATATACAAGACAGAAAAAGCTGGTGAAGTGATTAAAAATCATACATAGTTAAGGAATAAAATACCAGAAGAAAGGGGTAGGGTGATGGTGGAGATAAAGGGGATTGTAACAGGTCAAATGATTTAAAGGCAGTAAATGAAGAAAAAAATCATGGAAGGAGAGATAAGCAATGGGGGGAAGAGATGAATGATAGAACAGGAGTGGGAAGTGGGAATGTAGTGATAATTTAATGTAGGAATGTGAGCCTGAGGAGAGAGAAAAGGAAGAAGAAATAATTTTGAGACAATTGTAGGTTATCAGAGTGAAGAATATTGTAATTGTGCATCGGCAGGACTGTACTGTAATAACTGTATGTTGTTTTAACTAGCAACCTTATGGCAGTGGCATTGGTTAATATCTTGGAGATGTTTCTTACATTTCTTCCTGAATGTCAAGAACTTGTTTCACTTCTAAGATCCATAGGGAAATGATTTACAGGGATAAACTTCTGGAAGTACTTTTCACAAATTACTTTTTTGAAGCAGGATCTATGGAGAATGGTCCTGCCTTCAAAGCAATGACTTTGATCATAAGTTGAGGGATTGCAGAGAGTGTTTGTCAGAAGGACAGGAAGAATACTTGTAGTAGATGAGTGTAAAATAAAACTTAATAGAAGAAAGGAGGCTCTGTCTGTCACATTAAGTTAGATAGCTTTTTTGCAGAGACGTACAATGATGTTCATTGAAAGGAAATAAATTAATGCAGCATATTTTATTTATAGTTGTTTGTAATGGTCTACTGTTGTAGACTGAGTTAAGGGCCAGCAAGGGTAATCAACACTCTCATTTTGGGATGAGGACACCTTTAGCAAGTACAGATCCTGCTTCAAGGTGTATGACAGTTAGATACAGAGTACAAACATTTAAGTTTCTTTAGCACTTTTTACATTTAGTGAGTGATTGAGAAAAAATCTTAATAACAGTAGAAGGTAACTTGTTGTAATTTGTTTGACTTTGCCTCTGTTCTACATGTATACTGACTACATTTAAGCTTTTGAGGTGTCCCAAAGTACATAACTGCAGATTTGGTTGGATTTAATAGGGGCTTGTTTTGAATAAAATTAGCAAGGATGGCTTCAAAGTTCTTCTATACATTATTTTTTAAGTTCTTTAATAGATGGAGAGGATTGATAGAAGAGAACGTCATCAGCATACAGAACAACTAAGTCACTAGGCGTGCACATGATTATATCATTGATAAATAGTGAGAAAAGTATGGGATCAGAAACACATCCTGCAGTGCTGATCAATGTGGAAGATGTTAAACATCTTGTTTGCATGACAGCGAAGTAGCTACGATGTAACTTCTGTGCTGAGGTCTAGTTTATATATCTTTTGTAAGAGAAGATGGTGGTTGACCACCTCCAAAAACTCATTTAAGTTCAATAAACACACCTGCACAAAGAAGGTCTTCCTCCATGCTGGTGTAAATGAAGTTGGTCTCTATATAGTAAACAGTAAGTGTGTTATGGCCAGCACAGATACCATACTGAAGGACCATTATGTGTCCATCTTTATTGATGTGATCCATAATTATGAAGTTTTTTTTGTTCATTTTGCAGATTCTTATGTAGTGCTATAAGCGATACAGTATCCATGCTTTACTGCTCCATCAAAAATAGCATGACAAAGTAAAATGATACTGAGTGTTCCATCTGATTAAAAAAACAATGCCATGTTATAGTCAGGCAAGTTGTACACCACTCAATTATCCTACACCCTTCTGTTTTGCTTGGCTCCCATCTGCCACCACTTCAGAGGATTAATGCCCTCACTACTCATCACACTTCCATTGTAGGTCAGCTAGGGGTAACTAACTGGCTTTTCAGCCTGTGATGGGTCTACCCATACCTACAAAGCTTTAAGGAGAGGAGAGAGATAGGATCCATTTTAGACAATAAGCAGGCATTATTATGTCAGGAAATAAGGACTTGACTAGTCTTATTGAATGAACATTGCATATTAATCCTTTATGATGGAGTAGGGGTGTGTGAATAAGGATACATTTATATTTATTCTAGGAGATATGTGGTGATGAGTGACCTTAGGCACTGAGAGTTGCACTTTTTCATTATAAGTGATAGAAAGAATACAAGCCTTACAAGTAGAAACAGTATTATGTTTTGTGCAGTGTCAGCAGGTAAACCTACACAATGGCCGGCGAAAGTGTACCTAAAAGGTAAGCCTAGCCAATAAGCATTGTAGTAAATGTTTCATGAGGATGGTGAACTTGTCATTATAAGAGATAATGCAGGGGGCCTCCAAACACAGAATACTGGAATATTATAGGAGTAGGGTAGTAGAGTGGCGTCACAAAGAATAAGCATAACTATACTTGTGGTATTGTTGAAATGAGCATCACAGGATGAGGGGGACATTAGTGTTGTTCTTGTACAACACTATATGGACATGAGATCTGTGCACTGTACACTGATAATACAAATCTTGTCTCCTCCTAAGAGGCCACATAGTAGAGGCTAATGCTATGCCACTGGACATCTGTCAATGTAGTTATCATATAAATAATACTTATGTGAAAAGCTCCTTGCTAGACATGGTAATGCAGCACAGAATGTGCTAGCTGGAGATTCCTTTGTTCAGGATGTCACAAAAGGAAATACTGCCAGCCCAGCTATCTGGAATTTTGTAAATAATTATATGTCATATGTGAATATTAATATGATTTATATAGAAGTGTGACAGAAGGAGATACTCCCAGCACAGCTATCTGGAATTTTGTAAATAGTTATATGTCATTTGTGAATATCAGCTGGATGCAATTGCATGTGTTATCACTATACTAGAACTGTATGTTGTCTGTATATCAAGCTGCTGGCACAGATGTGTGTGTGTAAAGTACTGAACTTAAGGATATGTCCACAGTGTACCCTACTGGGAAAGAACAGAAATGTATATAAACTATTGTATCTGTGTAAATGTATATGTTTTAACAGTGGAATATAGAATATAGAGGGTTAACTTGCAAAACTTCAAGAAAATAGTTGAAGTTAAATTGTTTTATGATTGTGCTATAAAAGTTAGTTTCAATGTAGCAAGGAGACAGGATGTCTAGAACTAGAGTCCCTTCTGCATTGTATTGTAAGTGTTTTATTGTTTTATGTCTTCTAGCAGCTGCAAACATTTGAAGGTTATGTACTTTCACAGGGAGATGCTAGATGCTGCATCAGTGAGGTTTGTTTATGAGCCTGGGAACTGCTGTCAGGTGACAAGAAGTGATGTCATGCTGCAAGTATCTCAGTAGCAATATTTGAGAAATTAATCTAAGAACTCTCTGAGAGAGAGAGAGAGAGAGAGAGAGAGAGGGCATTTTGTATTTTGTGTTTGGCCTAACAAGAACATCCACTCACCCATCTCTGCACTTGCCTTGCTGTAAGCAAGTTAACTAGGGTACAGTAATTTCTCTTAGATTCAGTTAGGGACATAGTGAAGATTAGTTTAGATGTTTTCTGTATTTATTTTAAACTGTCTTGCAATGCTGTTTTAAATATTTCATGTGATTTTGAACTCTGATATCACTATGAATAAATATTTAGTGTTGTCTTGTTATTTTATTATTTATTATTAAATATTTTTAAATGTTTCATTTGCAGCTGGTCTGTTCAGAGATATTTAAGCTCTTAGAGTACTTGCATATCAATTTGATGACACTGTACAGGCCAGTTCTAATAGCTTGGCTCTTGGTCACACTACCATTTGGATTAATAGTAACATTACACAGTAAGATTTGACACCCTTTGTTAAGGCCGTTAAAGTAGGTGACTGGTGGTGGTGGAAGCTACCTTATAGTCTGGGCAGAAGGGGGCATAGCTACTAAACATGTGCCAGTCTTTCCCATGTGTGTTTGTGTGTGATGTGTGTGTGTGTGTGTGTGTGTGTGTGTGTGTGTGTGTGTGTGTGTGTGTGTGTGTGTGTGTGTGTGTGTAACTCAAACCTCAAAGTGTGTGTGTGTGTGTGTGCATGTATCAGCTACTTGGATAGGGACACGAAGCACTAGTTCTACAGAGAGGGTGCTAGAGGTCTGGGTTTGTCCACTCAACTGAGATCTCAACCCTATAGCTGTGCTGATGGAGCATCTTATTGGGGATCTGGAGAAAGAGGGAGAAACCAGCCCCAGACTGACTGTGGTCTCTGTGTGATCTTAAGGGAAATTGCACTTTACTGTATGTGTACTTGTCATCTTCCCAGTGTATACATCTCCCCACTGTTGCCAGTGGTGAGGATTGAGGCTTCTTGATTACTGGGCCAGTGCTGGGTCATGACACAGGAATACAATACTCCATTACCTGTTTAATGTCATCCATTGCATAAGATCAGGTTCTATAATCATTAATACAGAATTTCATCTGTTGCACATTCTGCTTCCCAAATATACATAGCATGAAATGTTCTGTGCTTGAAGTAACAAAACTATATTTGAAACAGGTTTTAAATTTTAACTCACTCATGCCTATAACGCCTTTTTGTATATTTCCACTTAACACCCATTGATCCTTAAAGCATCCAGATCTTTTTTGATCTTGCTTCTTTAACTAAGTGACTTACCAGATAATAGTAGTAAAATAAACAATATTTCCATATGTACGTAACATTTAAAAAAAAAGTGAGTTACAAACCTCTACAGGGCATGGGTGGCAGTGCAGAGTTACCGAATAGCTGATTAACTACAGCAGAGCTAGTAAGAGAGATGGCTAGAAAGGTGCTTGGTGTGACATCTGGAAAAAGGAAGTAAGACAAGGAGACCTGGTGGTGGAATGAAGAAGTATAGGAGAGTATACAGAGAAAGAGGTTAGCAAAGAAGAAGTGGGATTACCAAAGAGATGAAGAAAGTAGACAAGAGTATAAGGAGATGAGGTGCATGGCAAAGAGAGAGGTGGCAAACGCTAAGGATAAGGCGTATGAAGAGTTGTATAAAAGGTTGGACACTAAGGAGGGAGAAAAGGACCTGTACCGATTGGCTAGACAGAGGGACCAAGCTAGTAAAGATGTGCAGCAGGTAAGGGTGATAAAGGATAATGAGGGAAATGTACTCACAAGTGAGGAGTGTGTGTTGAGCAGATGGAAAGAGTACTTTGAGAGGCTGATGAATGAAGAGAATGAGAGGGAGAGAAGGTTGGATGATGTGGGGATAGTGAATCATGAAGTGCAGTGGATTAGCAAGGAGGAAGTAAGGATAGCTATGAAGAGAATGAAGAATGGAAAGGCTGTTGATCCAGATGACATACCTGTGGAAGCATGGAGGTGTTTAGATAAAATGGCAGTGGAGTTTTTAACTAGATTGTTTAATGAAATCTTGGAAAGTGAGAGGATGCCTGAGGAATGGAGAAAAAGTGTTTTGGTACCGATTTTTAAGAATAAGGGTGATGTGCAGAGTTGTAGTAACTACAGAGGGATTAAACTGATCAGTCACAGCATGAAGTTATAGGAAAGAGTAGTGGAAGCAAGGTTAAGAAGGGAGGTGATGATTAGTGATCAGCAGTATGGTTTCATGCCAGGAAAGAGCACTACAGATGCAATGTTTGCTCTGAGAGTGTTGATGGAGAAGTAGATGGAGTAGATGGAGAAGGTCAGAAGGAGTTGCATTGTGTCTTTGTGGATTTAGAGAAAGCATATGACAGAGTGCCTAGAGAGGAGTTGTGGTATTGTATGAGGAGGTCGAGTGTGTCAGAGAAGTATATAAGAGTGGTACAGGATATGTACAAGGGTAGTGTGACAGCGGTGAGGTCTGCAGTGGGAGTGACAGATGCGTTTGAGGTGGAGGTGGGATTACATCAAGGATCAGCTCTGAGCCCTTTCTTGTTTGCAATGGTGATGGACAGGTTGACAAGCGAGATCAGACAGGAGTCCTCGTGGACTATGATGTTTGCAGATGACATTGTGATCTGTAGTGAGAGTAGAGAACATGTGGAGGAGACCCTGGAGAGGTGGAGATATGCTCTAGAGAGAAGAGGAATGAAGGTCAGCAGGACTAAGACAGAATATATGTGTGTGTGAATGAGAGGGAGGATAGAGGAGTGGTGAGGATGCAGGGAGTAGAGGTGGCAAAGGTGGATGAGTTTAAGTACTTGGGATCAACAGTTCAGAGTAATGGTGAGTGTGGAAAAGAGGTGAAGAAGAGAGTACAGGCAGGATGGAGTGGGTAGAGAAGAGTGTCAGGAGTGATTTGTGATGGACAAGTACCAGTAAGAGTGAAAGGGAAGGTCTACAAGAGGGTAGTGAGACCAGCTATGTTATATGGGTTGGAGACAGTGGCATTGACAAAAAGGCAGGAGTCAGAGCTTGACGTGGCAGAGTTGAAGATGTTAAGATTTGCACTGGGTGTGACGAGGATGAACAGGATTAGGAATAAGTATATTAGAGTGTCAGCCCAGGTTGGAAGGTTTGGAGACAAAGCCAGAGAGGCAAGATTACATTGGTTTGGACATGTGCTGAGGAGGGATGCAGAGTATATTGGGAAAAAGATGCTAAGGATGAAGCTGCCAGGTAACAGGAAAAGAGGAAGGCCTAAGATAAGATTTATGGATGTGGTGAGAGAGGACATGCAGGTGGTTGGTGTGACAGAACAAGATGCAGAGGACAGGAAGAAATGGAAACAGTTGATCTGCTGTGGCGACGCCTAACAGGAGCAGCCGAAAGAAGAAGAAGACAGGGCATCAGTTGAAAACTTAGATGTTGTTGAAGAAACCTGTGTTTGATATCTGCACTTTAAGCTGTAAATCTTGAGAAATATCCAGTGGTATCTATACTGCTAATTGTACAGTTTGGCATATGTTTTCACATTTCTGTAAATATCTAAATAAACATGCACTCAGAGGAGAATTTCATGCTGTCATGTGAAAGTTTACATCTGGTTAACCAAAATGTGCTATCAATATATGGCAATTTGATTGTGAAGGTTTAGCAAAAATATAATTTTTGGCTTGTGTGAATTAATAATATATTACAGTATTTATGGAAAGACTATGCACTGATTATTATCACTGCAAAAACACTTCTTACTGATAACATTGCTTTTGGTACAGTTTTAGTTGCTTTTAGAGAATGGGCAATCTGTAGATTGCATCTTGATTACAGAACAGCTTTTGCTGTTTAGCAAGAGTAAAATAATAAAGAAACAAAAAGTGTGTATGTGTTTGTTTGTGTCAGAGAGCATACACATGTATGTGAGTGAGAGATTAATTGAGCCATTATTTTACACTTGCTAATCAGAGCTTTAGCTGTTTATCAAGTGCAAAATAAATGAAACAGAAAAAAGTGTGAAAAGTGTATGTATGTGTGTTTGTTTCTGTGTGCTTGTGTGAGTGAATGGATGTATGAATGCAGAATAGACTGTGTGTATGTTTGAGTGCCTGTGTGTGTGTGTGTGTGTGTGTGTGTGTGTGTGTGTGTGTGTGTGTGTGTGTGTGTGTGTGTGTGTGTCTGCGTCTGTGTTTGTGTGTGAGAAAGTGAAGAGTGAGTGTGATCAGTTAAGAGTTTGCGTACCTCTTGACCATACCTCTCAACCTCTCGGCATAACAAATCTGGACATAGCCACAATTAACAAGGGACATACAACCAAAAATAAGGACACATTTTAAATATTGCTCTTATACACTTAGAAAGTTGCTAGAACAGCAGGGTTTCCATTAACATGTATTATCTGAAGGATATGAAGTCTGAAACTCAAATGTATTTTATTATTTAATGACTTCAATCCCCAGTGATTTGCCAGAAAACTACACATTTTATGAGGAAGGGACCAAACATATGAGCCAAAAATCTGGACATTCTGGAAAAATCTGGACAGTTGAAAGGTATGCTCTGTTGACTCTTAGCTGAAAATATCTGGATAAACCTAAAATAAATGGGGGACAAAGGCTAAAAATAAGAACATATTTGACTTGCTTATTAGGATTTGTGTTAACATACATTTTATGAAACAGAGTTGTCCATGAAAGACTGAGTGAGAGTGACAGTAAAGACTTTGCATACCTCTGCACCTTTCAGCCGAAGAAATCTGGATAAATCCAAAAATAGAGGCAACAAAGGCTTACAAATAGGAACATATTTTAATTACTGCTCTTACAAAATTACAAACTTCCTTAATTTAAAGGATTTGTGTTAGTATGAACTTGCTGATGAAAATAATAGTCTGAAACTCAAATGTATGCCATTATTTAGTAACTTCAATCGCCAATGACTGGCAACAAACCAAACGTCTTAGGAGTAAAAGACCAAAAAATAAAGTAAATGCATGGACATTTTTTAAGTGTTATATTTTGGATGTAAAATGCTTCCTCCAACACCATTAACATATACTACAACAAATTTGAAACATTAGGCAGAGGCACTATTTTACATATACAAAAAAAATAAATAAATAAGATAGCTCTGAAATGCAAGGATGTCGGTAAGCTAATAGAGATGTAAATTCCACACCACATTAATGAATTAAGTTGAGGTTTTCTTACAAAGATGAAAAAAATAGCTTTCTTGCAAAATTTGTGGAGAATAACACAAAAAGATTTCCGTATATTTGCAATAGTGTAGATATATTCTTTCCACTGTTTAGTTCAATGTAGTGTATTTTCAGCTAACACAGTTCCGCTATTCATTCATACTGATTTTATAGTTTTTCTTCCTTAATGTTGGCCACTGAAAGAAACAGTCCTAACAAAAAACAGCCTTTTTCCTTTCAACACATTTTATCTTGCAGGCAAAAGTAACTCAATTTGTTTAATATTTTCAGGTCAGCAGCTCCTATCCCATTTTCTAGCATTTCAGATTTCAGGGACACGTTACAGACTTCGTCCTTCACATATATAACTCCCTGGATGCTGCTGTTTAGAATCCTCTCTCCAGGCTGCATGGTCAGGGTGGTCATGCTATATAAATAGAGACAGCTGATATCTAGTAATTGTCATGGAGAGTTGCCTTTCTCCAGTTTCCATGCTTGGTCAGTGTTTCCCTCCCTCTGTAGCTTGCCTCCTAGAAACATTGCATTCCCTTCCATGACGCATCTTCAGGTAAGGGTACCGTCAAGTGGTCTACAAACAGCAAAAAACAACACCACAATGAGCAGCATATTTCCAGGCTCAGTAGTCAGATTGACATATCACTCCCCCATACTAAGATAGGACCACAGTGCTAAAATAGATGAGATATATGCCCCAGGCAGCCTACTCACATTCAACTAACTGTGAGCAAAATTATTCTGAATTTAAAATTATAAGGAAGGAAGGTCAAATGCCAATCGGGATCGTTTTGGGTTGGTGTCCTTTGACAAGGTTCATGTTTAGTGATTAACACTAATCCCTTCCAAATACATTTATTTGTTTATTGATTTGTCTTTGTTGACTGAGAAAAGTCTGCCTGGGCAAAACCCAGTTTCAGTGGAGGCCTGGGGAGAAAAGCTCCACATTTAAGTTATACACGATGTACATTTATAATTGCGGGGTAAAACATCTATGCATGAAATTTTTTGCATGATTTTTAAATATTTATTATATCAACATAACATTCTAACACAAAAGCAAGAGAGAAATTAACATAAATTGGCTAATTATTGACTAGAGAAATAACACGGTAACAATTAATGTATTTATAGTATGATGACTGCAGTTGCAATATCAAATGGGGGTGTTTTTGCGTTTAGTAATTTATAAATTATTATAATAAATAATACATTGGTATAGTGAGGGTGATTTTAAAGCAATGCATTCTCTCTTTCTAAAGCTGGAAAATGTCTCTCAAAATTGCTAACTATCCTATGTATATTGCAGATGGATTGCTCATCCCTAGTTGCAGTTTGAAACATGACTGTGCCTATGCCTATATCAGAGACATCTGTGTACACTACAATTGCTTGGAAAAGTTTGGTGCATTTAGTGTTGGTTCAGAACAGAACATATCTTTTAGCTTCTTAAGTCTTTTTCTGCTTAAACTTCAAGGCAGTCATGGTGAGCAAGCAATGGCATAAAGATTAGGAATACATTTATAATAATAGCTATCTGGTTCAGACCAGATTTGTACTGCTTCAATTCTTTTGGCATGTGTTTTCACTATCTGTCAGCCTATTACATAGCCTAAATTGGGGGACCTTGCCATTCTTAACTTGCACTTAACTGGGCTAGCAGTAATGGTAGTGACACTGGCATCAGTGGCTTAACAGGTATAATGCTCCTCTCTTGCACTAGGACTTCAGAATGCTGTGGGTAATTTTTCCAGGCATGATGGTTGAAATAAGTTCCCATTACTAACATCTTAAGTGCGCCAACCTTCGGAAGAAACATTAAACCACGGTCCTTCTGCCTGCGTTGGTGGTAGCTCAGGAAGATGTAAAGGATCCCATGTCACTTAACAAAAAAATAATAGAGGAAGATTCCTGGTTTCCCAGGTAAATTTCCCCTAATCAATATGAATACCATTGCAGGTTTACCTTGAAATGAGGCCACTGGGACTAATCAAGTCAACAAAACATGTAAAACAGTCTAAATTTAGAGAAAGGTGTTTGAGTCTTTTTAAAATATTGCTACATTATCCAGGTAGGCTGCTATATATTTAAAGAGGAGTCAAAGTATTTTGTTCAATAATCTCTGAGATGTTACAAATGTTCTCTGAAGAATAAAATGGCTATATTCTACCCTCATGATGTTTTTTTTAGGCAGAGTCCTGCTGCCGGACATTTCAGCATAGTAGACAAAATTACTGCAAATTAGTTCCAACAATATGAAGGATAAACATTAAATTACCTGATCTTGAGGCAATCATACATCTTGAACATATCTATATCTGTGTCATAAATGAAACTTAATATCACATTCAGACCGGAGGGATACTGCAGGGCCATTTACATATTTGTCACCTCTAGGCAGGTTCCCTGAGACCTACAAGATAAACTCATTGTACCCTAATTTGCCTTAAACAAAACATGCAATAGATTTATTACCTACTATAAGATACCCACTGTGTCCCAAAACAACCATCAGAGACTGCTGATTATATATTCCAAAATACTCATAACGAAAAATACCTTCTTAATTGATAATGTTAACTATTCATCAATGAATTAGTGCACCTATATTTGACCTAATAAATGACAGTCCCTAGAACGATTAGTTAACTGTCCCACTATGAGGTGAAAAACTGATTTTATATTTATCGGTATAGCCCACTAATGTATTACACCTATATAGTGTCGCCATTCCTGGTTAAATCTGACCATAAACTTATAACCTTGTTTAAGGTATCACCCAACCCCAAATTAATAAATCTGAATGTAAGGACTTTATGATGAGGTTTGAGCATATTATTGTAATATCAATAGCCCTTTTATAGCCTCACCTTCTACTAAGAGAGCTACTCCCTCCTGGAAAAGTGCATAGATAAAAATAATAATTCAAAAATAAACTGCCATAGTGGTCTTCTAATATAAATAAAATCATTAATAAAAGGAGAAAACTTATAAATATCTATAATTATAATAAATCTACTCACATTAAAGATTCTGCTGTGACATTAAATGGAACCAAGAAGGCACAAATATTGTACAAGTGTGTGTGTTAAACATAGAATGGCTTCAAACCTGTTTTCAGTGCACTAAGCCCAAACAGCTCCAGAAATGTACTTGTGATTCATGCTTCAATAGACTGTAAAATACAGACACCTGCACTAGCAAACATTATGCATATAGCTAAGAGGCTAAGAGGCTATGATCATAACTGACATGAGACTGAACAATTTCAGGATTTCATCTCTCATTGACATGCATAAAAAATGGAACAGGTTATCAAATACTCAATGACAAAGAGAAATCCATGTATTTAGTGAGATTCTAATTTCATCTCAAATGGTACTTGTATTAAGAACTAAAATTTTGACCTCCATTTCATGGCTAAAGACAGTTGCCATCAACACACAATTGAACGCTTGCTGACCTGTCATAATATGTACAATCAACTTAACCATACTGCACTCTTCTATAGCTAATGTTTTGAGCCTGTTGCATCGAGGCACACTGAACAAGTAATAAATAAGGACCTTTTATATTCACAGTATTATTTTTAGACTTCTGCAAAACACGCACATAAAATCTGACAAAAGTGATCATACAAAGACTGAGAAGATTGCATCCTTGTAAGCACAAGCCATTTGAACAAAAAAGGGTATAACCTCAAAAACCATAATTTCTCTGAGAATATAGTTATTTATACCATACATTAAATATGGTTTAAAGATATTAACTCAGTATCATATTTTATTTTATTTAATACTCAAAAATAGGCTAAAAGAGCCCTTTCACTGTGACATCCTGCTTCAGGTCCTTGTTATGACTGTAGTATCATATTCTTGAATATGTGAAAAATAGTCTGATTTCAATTACATAACAGCAGATTATAACATTATGCAAGTATTTTGCAGTGGACGATTGCCCTGTATCTTCACAACACTGGTAAGGAGTACACTACAAGTCAGACTTTGTGTATGTACTATAAATTCAATATTAAACCCTGGCATTCCTCAGCATTGCCAGTATGGTGCTTAGACTTAGCCCTTTTAACTGTCCAAAATATCTTAGAATATCCAGATTTTTGCCTCATATTTTTGGTCTGCTCCTCATACAATTTATGCTTTTCTGGCAAATCATTGTGGGGTGGAGTCATTAAATAATGACAGACATTTGAATTTCAGACGTTTTTTTTTTTCATTCAGAAAATGTATAGCAATGCAAAGACTGTTATTCTGTCTACATTTACATTTATAAGAGCAATATTTAAAAATCTGTCTCTGATTATTAGCCTTTGTCCAGAATTCTTGTGCTAAAGAGGTTGAGAGGCATGCTTAGACTAGAATGCAAACCCACAAAGTTACATAAAAGTGAAGGCAGAACTACAAATATGCAACTAGATTAAGAAAGGTAGAAAAATAATGTATGTATGCATTCTTTATTCTCAATTAAAAACAAAGATGCCATGAAGGCATAATACTCTTATACAATAAAAATGTTTTCCACAGCAGAACTTGTCCTTTCCAAACTACTAACACTGTTGCAAATTGGGAAAGTTTGCACTGTGTAATATTACCTTGGCATTTGGATGTAGCTTCCTCTACAAGTAGGAAGTTTCTTTCACGGGACTGTGATTGACAGCTTCCCAGCTGTGAGAGCAATGGAGTTCCAACATTTGGAGTTTAACACAGAAAAAGTCTAAGATGTACAGTTAAACGTTTTCTGAGGATAACTAGATTATAGAATGGAGAGGTGATTGATCTAAATGATCTGATATTAGGTTTTAATATTAGAATCTAGAGCTGTACTGATATCCTGGTCTTGTAAATTGTAGACCAATATATAAATTAATCATTTAGCTCATGGAAGAACAGGTAGCCAAGAAGATTTGGATGAGGTTAGGCAATGGTGTTGTCTTCAAAAATTGATTTATATTGTTTTATGTGGTTTACAGCAGCTATATGTTCACAAGTAGCACTTACTACATGAAAGCAACCATTGAAGTAGAGATTAGGAATAATTTGACAAGAGAATACCTTGCTTTGTGAGTAAGGAGATTACTGAAACATTACATGTAGCAAGCACAAAGACAGTGCTTTAGAAAGTGTCTTGCTAATATGAATCAAAAAGTTAAATGCTGGCTTCTGGCTCCAGTGAACAAAGCTCTGACAGCACAAATTGATAACTCTGGGCCCAGTCTTAAGATAAACCTTCAAATCTGGCAATTATATTGTCAAAAACTGTTCTGCTACTTAAATCTAGAAACTGAAATAGAACCTTTCTGAATTTATGTCTCTGAAAAAGCCCTTTGTCAAATTAAAAAACAACCTAGAGATGTATTGGCAAGCTTCTCTCAACCATGGCTAACATCCATGCATGGACATGAATGTAACTGACCTGAAGCAACAGCCATTAAAGCCTGAATGATTGCTTCCTCTTACAGAAACCCAGTATCAAATAGTCAGTGACTTAACTGATATTAAGCATTAATACTTTTTCAAGCTGCCCTGCAATCACATGTTCATGAAATATAAAAGAAGCGGTCTCGACTTTTGTTGACTGCCCAATAGAACTAGAACTAACAATAAAAGATGTAAAGATGCAATTAGAGGAGGCGGAACAAGTCTCCTTTTTATTGGATTTTGTAGAAACCCTGCAGACCACAATGAAGACCAAGATAATAGGTGCCCCTGTAACAACATCAGGATATTAAGGTTGTAGGAAGGTGAGGAACAAAGCAATATGCTTCATTTTTTCAGGTAAGGAAACCTACAACACTAGGGCCAAAAACAAAAAATATACATTGAAAGAACTCATCACTCACTCGCACACCTCCATCTAAGACAGATGCTTCTCCTAGGGCAGTAGTAGTGTGGTTCCTATCATATCAACAAAAAGAAAAAGTACTCCAGGCTACATGGGGAAAAAGGAGATTCAGTACCTTGACAGCAAAATCAGATTCCACAATGACTACTCTAAGCAGCTATTAGTGTAACATAAGTTATGGCTTCCATTAATGATGCAACTATGTGGGAAAGAAGTTAAAGCCTCAAGCTTGTATCTAGTGCGTCTTTGAATAACACTTCCAGTATGCCCCCAGACATTTTAACAGGTTGAAGATGTCTTGCAATGCCTCCAAAGCAAAACTGTTATCATAATTTCCAGATAATAAGGACTGGACAGCTCCAGTAAACAAGTGAGTCAGATCTTCTGTGGACACAGTTTTATTTTTCTTTTGGTCCCAAGTGGTCAAACAAGCAGGCCTGGAGACAAATGCCAGCCTACATCTAGAAGTTTGCTTGATATAACCAGATTTCTAAATGACAAAGTAGTTAAAAGAAGCAGTTGCTGTTTTATATGATAAAAATATAATGTATTAGTTTGATTTCTCTCATGGAAGTATTCACACCCTGTAAAATAAAGCCATATGGCAGGATGGCACATTTGCATATGCCAATAATGGCTGAGATCCTAAAGTAGTCTTGGAAAGTGTATCTCACGTGTAAATATAGCCATCTCCTGAAGGAGATTTCTTCCAGGGCTTTGCTTGGGGAAGATTCCTTTCCCCATGACCTAACAGTCAACTCTTGTCCATAGCTATCTGGTTTAAATTCAATTCTGAGTTTTAATGTGATTTTTTTTTCTTGTCTTGCCAATATTGGTACAGTATGCATTGTTCAATTTTCAAACTTGTTCTGTAGTGTAAATCTTGTTTTTTTCACTTTACTTATAGCCAAAGCTGGCTATGTCCTGGATGTTTCTAATTTCTTTTATATTGGAAAAGCTGCTCTCGTTCTTAAAAATTAATAAGTCCATCACTAAAAATACTTAGTATAAACCTTAATGGGATTAACTCTCTCTCTTAAAGTACTCTAGGTTGCAGATGTGTTTCAGACTGCATAATTCCAATTTACTAGCTATACAGGAGACACACACTTAGAGTCATAGCATGCAAATCTTGAAGTGTGGGATATAAGGTCCTGGCACCCTGTTCCCACCCCTCTGCCAAATTCAAGGGGGTTGTGCTGTAGCTTAGGAAAGGTCTCACATGAGGGCAATAACGAGAAACATTTGCCTTTCTGGGTGGTGAACTTGTTGAGGCAACTGTGCATGTAGGTGGGGGTTAGGTGATGACTTGCACATCTGAGATCCAGAGCCGGAGTAGTGAAACAAATTTTGCACTACTTACAATAGTGGGTAAGGGACTCCTTAATAGTAGTGGGAGATTTCAGCAGTCTTTTACATAATTAATTGACACATTGACAATGTGTACATCTAGGCCTTTGAAGGTGCTTGTACAGCAAATGTCACTGACAAACCTAGATTTTACAATAGCCCTTCCTGTCCTCAATTCACTTATTATTCTCCTCACTATGGCACTTCCACCCATATAGACAAGATGTACATAGACAAAGATCTAGTAGGTAGTAAAATGGCACTTAGTGTGATTCCTTATCTCCACTCTCACCACAATGCATTTGTAGGCTATTGTAATAATTTTGCACTATCTACTGTTATGACATGAAGACTTAATCTTTATTACACAAGGCGACCAAAGTTTGCAGTAAAACTCTTAGAATTCATGCAGGTATTTCTGGCAGTATACAAACATGAGAAATGCCCTTCTCATATATTGTGGGATGCCTTCAAAGCCTATTTACATGCATAACTGAGGACTGGACAAATGGGCTCTGGAGGTCCTGGAACAAGGAGTTAAGGCACTTTGCAGGACAAATATAGAGAGCTCTTGAAAACTACGTCAAGTTCTAACTTATCCACTGTACAAGGTCAGCAATCGTATTTTAAACATAAAATGAAAGAAATCCTTAACATGAAAACAGAATGAATTGACCATAGACAGCTAAAGATAAACAACTACATGATTACCCCCAAACATCTGCCAGACTGGCATGAAAAGCAAAGTTCAGAATAAGGAAGTTGTGAATAATTCATGCCAAGCTGTAGAGTTGGGAATTGTCAAGAAAGAAACCCTAAAGATATTTAGGCAGTACTAAAAAAAAAAATCTTTAAGCAGAGGGACTGGCCAAAGTCCTTTTTGGATCGTGCCTTTTACTAGGGATTTGTTATCCACACTGGCTACCGAGATGGACTGTAAAACAACCACAAACAAAACTGAAAATTCTGCAGTCTATTAAAAACCTCAAAAACAAGGCTTCTGGAATAGATGACTTTCAGGTAGAAGTCTGTAAGAAATTACCTCCATGAGCAATAGGCTTATTCTGGGAGGCATGCACAGCAGTGACAAATGAACTCCAAGTAACCCCGTCATAGAAACATTCAATGATACACACAGTACTAAAAACGGGGAAAGACCCAGCACTCTCATCCCACTACAGGCCTATCTCTTTGCTAAATACCACTCATAAGTTGCCCAACGTGAGATGAAACTCCAATTTAATGGAAACACACCAGACTTCTCCAGCAGACTACAACTGAAATGAACGGACTGGAAACAGCACATAGTTTAATTTCTAAGCACTTTTGCCTCCAGCAAAGGCATCATAAGAGATGAAATCAGAACACTGGAAGCAAATCTTTTTAACTATACCTCTCAGTAGGTATTTATCCAATAAAAACCGTTATCAAGAACAAGTGTAGCAGGATTTAAAGTGACAATGCATACATATGAAGCACAAATACAAATACATATAAAACAGACATAAAAAAATAAAACTTAGTACTATGCTTCTTAAAAGTGTAAAAATGCAGTTAAGAGATAACATATCAATTAATCTGGGTTTATTAGTTGCATTTAACTGGATCTGCCAGTTTAATTCCTTCTGTTCTAATAACAGTTCACTATCTCCCCCGCTATCCGACATGCAAACACTGTCAATAATGAAAAGAAATCTCCTGAAATCTGGACAGTACATGTGTGTTTGAAAAGAGCATTTGTAGGTTTGGATTTTTTATATCATTAACATGTTCATAAATCCTTTCTCTAAACTTTCTAGTGGCAATGAAGACAGAGCAGCTGAGGAAGCTCGAGGTGATAGAGATGAAGTGCCTGAGATGGGTGGCAGGATACACACTTTGGGACAGATAAAGAAATGAGAACATCAGAGCAGAAGCCAACGTAGCACCATTTGCTGAGAAAGTCAAAGAAAACTGATTTTTCTGCTTTGAGCACATGTGCAGGAAAACAGAAGGCAATCTGGTGAGGAAGATTTTAGACAATCAGGAGGAAACCAAAAGGAAATCAGGGCATCCAACAAAAAGATGGCTGGATTACATCAGAGAAGATCTGTGAACGTCAGGTATGGGTGTCATAGAGGGTAGCATTAAATTGAGAAGGTTGGTGAGAGTTTGTGTAACATCACAACCCCGTGTAGAAAATAGGAAGAAGTGAGTTGATGATGATGGTGTTGGTGATTAAATTCTCTACCAGTCTATCTGTCGATATGTGACGTGTATAGGATTTCAGATACTGGAACATAAAGAATTGACATAAAGTGCATTTTTCTGTACATAAAGTGAGTACAATGATCACAGAGTATTTCCTTTGGTATCATTATCCTGGAAAAATATCTCTCTTTGGCTATAGATTTATCATTGACTTAATGTATGGGGGTACTTCATGATAGTTGCTTGCACTGTCCAAAAGAACCAGAAATATATTGATTTTTATGATTGTCCCCACAATGTTCATTGCAGTATGTTTGAAGGGTACCACTGTGATAGGGCTTGGATTCATCGACTTCATGAGGTTTTCAATCTCTTGGCATCCATCATAGATATATTCACTTTTTTTATTATTTTTTATTATTCTGGGCCAGTAAAGTCCTTTCAGGATCTATACTTTAATTTTATCCATTCCTAAGTATCCCCATAACAAATGACTATATACTCATAATTAGTTTATTAAAGTTTGTGCAAAAATAGTTGGATTCTTACTTTTTTCTGTCCTTACCTACTCTACTGTATAACACGTATCTTAAAGTATGGGCAACAAATAGGAATATATTGTGCTTCTTCCCTTTCACCCTAGTTGTATTTGCCTTGCTCTACTCGGTGTTATGTTTCAACTTGCCTTTTTAGAATTCTACTCAGCTTACTAGAAGGTCAGCTATCTCTAAGGTTATCTCAAGGTCAACCATTTATAAGATAAAGGGAACTATTTCTAGTCATACCAAAGCAGTCAGTGGATTTCATTGTCTAGCTTTTCTCCTTAATAAGGCAGCTCATGACAATATTCTCTAGTGTCAGATGATATCTCTGAATGATTTATTTTTCTTGTTCCCTTCTCTATTTGGTTCACCCTGTCTTTCAGAGTAACTGAACACCACACTCTCAATATTTCCTGTTCCCTAGGTTGGTCTTCCTCTGAAAAGGATTTCTTTTCATACCTGTTACTTAGAAACTTCTCCTATTTGATGGTTTTGTCTTATACTGACAGAAATGGATTTACAACTCTGAGCAGGTATGTTTCCTCCCTCTTTAACTTCCCTGGTAAAGTCTGTATTACTGTTAAATTTCTCCCTATAAATACCCAGCTATTTTTTAGGACTCTGTTTCTGAAGCTATGTATTTTGGTTTGACAAAAAGTTTAGAATTCAACTCGAGTTGTGCATTTTTCATGCATTCTGACTTCATTTATTCAGCATATACCATTTTAGCAAGCATTCCTTTGCAAATCTTTCAAGCTACTATATTTTAGGATGTAAGTCCATTCCTTCTACATTTTTGTTAGAAGTGTATTCAGATTCTTCTTAGCCAAGTTTTTATATAGTTAGGGCTACCTAACAACATGCCTTATCTCCCTTCCCTTCCCTTTACCGGGTTTATGATGAGGAGCATTTCCAAATTTATCTACCTGCTACTTCCTTTTCCCACACTGACAAGGTAGTCTACCATAAGAAATGCCCTCTTCCATTTGCCTGTATAAATGTCTGGGGAAAATTGATACCTATTATATTGTCAGTTTTGTTAACTGAAAGGAGAGCAATTGGATGGCCTGTCTTGCCAAGCCCCTTTTGTACTTCTGTTGGTGTTTCTTCGAATTATGAATGCATGCCACATCTATTGCTATGTTAATAATAGTTTTTCTTCTTGCTTACCAAAGCTCATTTATAAGTGTTACTATATTGTCTGAGTCTAACAGTCTATGCAGGACTCTACCATCTGTTAAGGCATTACAGTTAACTAACATGGCAATTGCATAGCAACAGAATGCAGTTTTTGCCATTCAACAACACAGTTTATCACATTTTAGAGGTGTAACACAATAAGTAGCATGCTTTCAATAAGTTATATTTTAACATTTTACAATGTTATCATTAATATAAAACCTAGCTATGTGCCCACTTTTTTCACTTTTAAAACTGTATTTCTACAGCTGTTACTTTCTCTTTGTTACCAAGATATGACAAAGGCTTTAGTACAAGTCTACATTGCAATGTTGCTGTTATGTAAAGAGGAACAACAGGGAAATAAGGCTAACTTTGAGTCCAAATTGGTCACATCCACCAAGGACAATCACAAGGCCTTCTTCACATACATGCACAGTCTCCTTCTTCACATACATCCGCAGTCTCAAAGGTAACACCCAAATCTGCTCTGAACTGGTGGTCAAGAACCTCACAAACAAAAACACCATAGATATAGCCAACCTACTGACAGACAGTTTCAGTGAAAACTTCATCTCCTTTCCCCCACCCATCAGTAAACCAGGACATCCCCAGCACCTGCCCCCTCCACTCATCACCAGGGAGCAGGTGTTTAATACCCTCTCAAAGGCAAAAAATACAGCCTCCATGGGACTTGACAACATTCCTGGCTGCATCCTGCATGAACTCAGACATGAGCTCTCAGCAGCAATAGGCACCCTGTTTAACCAAAGCATGTGCACCAGCTTTATCCCAGCCGAATGGAGGACAGCCAGTGTAATCCCCTCTACACAAAGGTGGAGCATCCACTGACCTAGGCAATTATAGGCCATCAGCCTAACTAGCCTGATCTGCAAGGCCATGGAATGCATTATCTTGGACCTTATAAACAAGGACATTGGCAACCTCCAAACACTTGACCCCACACAGTTTGGTTTTGTTAAAGGGAGAGCATGCTTGTTAAACTTGGTCGACTTCTTCGAAACAGTCATCAAAGCCATGGACGAGGGGAAGATGGTGCACACCACCTACCTTGACGTAGCCAAAGCCTTCAAAACTATTCCTCACTTGGACATAATAGATAAACTCTCCCAACTAGGGATCAACCCATATTTTACCAGATGGGTAGCTAACTGGCTCACTGATAGAACCCACTCAGTCAAAATAGGGGAAGACACCTCTATTAGTAGATTTGCAATGTGTGGCATACCCCAAGGATTAATCTTGGGGCCTCTATTGTTTTGGATATACTTTTTGGACGTTCAAGCCAAAACCAGTAGTCTGTGGCTGACCAGGTTTGCAGATCACTGCAAGCTGGGTGCTGCCTTAAATTCCCCTAGTGAAGTGAACATCCTCCAGGAGGGCCTTACCCAAACTAATGACTGATGCCAGAAGCATGGCCTCGTACTGAATGCCAAGAAATGCATCATTATCCCTTTTGGGGAAAATGCCACCCCCACTAATTATCTCATCAATAACAATGTACTAAGCATGCAGTCAGTCATGAGGCACTTGGGCACCCAGGTTGATAGAAACTTGACTTTTGACCACCATGTTGCCTCCATTGTACAGAAGGCTTTCTACATGGCCCACCTTATAAGTAAAGGTGTTTCGTCCAGGAACAAGGAGGACATAACATCCTTGTACTCCTCCCTTATCAGACCCATTATTGAGTACAATTCCTCTTTCATCATGCACTTGCCAAGTACATGTAGCAGCTGGAGAGACCACAGAGGTACCTGACTAGGAAAATCCAGGGTCTCAAACACCTGTCCTGTACAGATAGGCTGAAGTGCCTATCCCTCTAGTCAGTCTTGTACAGACTGTTCAGAGGTGACCTGTGTCTGGCATACAAGGCTGTTGCAGACCCAGCCTTGATGGCGTTGCTGCATATCCATAAGTCACACAACCTGCATGCAAGGCCTCAACCAGGTCTGTGACATTAATAGAACTTGTTGGCGGGATAGATTTGTGTTACAGAGACTTCCCCATCTGTGGAATAGACTCCCTATCCGTGTCAAGCAGAGTTCTTTACTAGCCCTCTTTAAGAGAAACCTGGAAGACTGGGTGGGAAACAGAAAATACCCCCCTGGGATCCTACCTGTGTCCCTGCTGGACAAGGCAAACAGGTTCTGACTTCGTGGGAACATCGGCAAAATTCTTGGCTAGGCTTATAAGGGCCTCTGGGCCAATAGCCTAGTATCATCCTGTGAACCTATGAACTTATAAATAAATGCTAGAAATTTCTAGTAGTCTTATGAGTTGTATATCATGTGCTGTTTTATTATTAATGTTGATTCATCATATTATTCTGTAGTTATTTATATGGTAGCGAAATACATAAAACAGGGTTTTAATGTTTACCTAATCGTAGTGTACGTGTGGACTAGATGTAATACAGTATGTTCAAAGCAAGTCTTGCAATTGTACCTCCTTTTGAGTTTTAAAAATTCTGTGCCACATATTGAAAGGTGTGGAAAGAGCATTTCCTATTTGGTGGTGACAGCCCATTTTGGTGGGGTTTGTGCTTTGTTTTTTATGATTTAATTCAGCAATCCACTTTTTGTTCTTTTTGTTGTTGGGTCACAAAATTGCTTAGCCCTCCAGCTAAGATATATGCAGAGGTATTTACATACTTTATGAAAATATTTTGACATTGTTATGTTCAGTTATTCACATTCCTGGCAGAATTTTTAAATGTGCTTTCACAGACCCTTTTGGCCTCATCAATTTTATCTCTGTATATGCACCTACTATCATGAACATTTTTGAACAAGTGTTTCTTATGTTAAAGACATAAGTGTCTGTCTTTGTGAATATTGTTTTAGTGAGTGGTTAGATTGCCACATTTGAAAACCATGAGGAAAAATTAACAAATACATTCCATATGTTGAGTAAACATATTAAGAAAGAGGCCTGTCTAATGGATTGCCTACAATTCCCTGATGGTACATATATTCAGATGCTCTAGTCATATGTGACTCTATAATCAGGCACACTGATGTTCCACTCATCATTCTAAACAAGGAGGAAGTTACTGTCAGATGCCTGTCAGGTACCAGGATCCACCACACAACGCATGCACTCAGGTCATTCCATAAGAAGTACAAATATGACTCTGTCATTGTCAATGTTGGTGTGAATAACCTGAGATGTACTTCCCTGGACTACATGAAAAGAGACATGGAGGAGCTGTCTGATCTTGTAGCCCAGGAAGGTATGATCCTAGCCCTGAGTAGCATCCTGCCATCACCCAGAATGATACAACAGTACAAGGACAAAATGATTGACTTCAACAATTGGCTAAGCTTCTGGTGTCATTCTAAGGGGATCCAGTATCTGTCTGCCTGAGATGACATGATCGACAGATCACGATGCTTTGCCAGAGATGACCTGCACCTGTCACCCTTGGGATTCCAGATACTGGCTAAGGCTCTTGCCACCCCTATAGTGCCTTTTTTTAGGAAAGGTTCAAATGACAAATTCACCACTGTAACAGGTACAAGCAAGCAAAATCTAAGGGTAATGCTACTCAATGCTAGAAGTCTGAACCTCAAAATGCACTCACTCGAGGCACTCCTTAAAATGGAGAACATCAACATCTGTGCAGTGGCAGAGACCTGGTTCAAGGCTCCAGAGAGCACCCCTGCATTACCAGGTTATAATTCATACCACACCTTTCGGCCACCTAACCTGGACCGAAACACTAAAGGTGGAGGCATGTCCATATTCATTAAGAATATATGCACCTCCAGGCTGGTTGCTCTGCATAATGCATCAGAGATTATCCAAGTGCAACTAACTCTGGGCAAGACCACAATCCAAATTGTAGCTTGCTACAGATCCCCCACCATGCCCCAGGATTCCCACTCCTCATTTCTTGATAGATTGGAAAATATTAGGGTACAACCTAACACCCTAATAATGGGCGATTTCAACTATCCCACCATTAACTGGGAAAACTATTCATGTACCAACCATTTTGCTCAATGTTTTCTGGAGTTCATAAATTCCAATGCTTTGGATCAACTTATCCACACCCCCACCAGGGGCAGCAATATCCTAGACCTGGTCATTACCAACATTGGCAACCGGTGTTCCACACCAGAGGTCAACTACTCGGTAAGATCCGACCACAAACTAATCACCCTAGACATCCATATCCCGGCTCCAACCCACGTCCCCATTAGGAAAACCACCGTAAAAAATTTCTTGAAAGTCAACTTCACAGTTCTTAAAACAGAAGTGGCAAAGTTCATGACACCCATGCAGATGGACAACAGAGGTGCGACTGCTGAATCCAACACAAATACACTTTATAAGAACTTACATGAATGCATGGATCATGCAATCCCTAACAGAACCAAGATGCTATCCTCCAAAAAAAGGAAGCCAATCCTGTGGTCTCCTGCCATAAACAAACTCTACAACAGAAGAAAGAAACTGTTGCAAAAAAGATTAAAATCCCATGATAGGGGGAACTCCCTGGTCAGCCTCAGGAAGAAGCTGAGATCCCTCTTAAATCATCCAAAGCTAGTTAAGAAAACAAAATCACCACTGATTCTAAAGACAACCACAAAGCATTCTATAGCTATGCCAAGAATCCCAATGGCAACACTCAGATCTGCTCTGAGTTACAGCAAAATGGCACTAAATATACAGAACCAACTGATATTGCCAGCATCCTGGCAGATAGGTTCAGTGCTAACTTTACCCCCCCCCCACCCCTTAAAGGGCCCATCTCTATACTGGAAGAATGCAAAGTTCCTGTAATCACGGCTGCACAGGTACAAAACACACTCTCCAAAGCCAAGAACACAGCATCCATGGGACCTGACAACTTCTCAGGCTGTGTTCTACATGAACTACAGAATGAACTGGCACCCCACCTAAGTACCATGTTCAGTCATAGCCTTACATCAGGCTTTGTGCCCACTGAATGGTACACAGCGACTGTCATTCTGCTCCACAAAAGGAGAGCCACCACGGACCCCGTGAACTCCTGCCCCATTAGCCTGATGAGCGTGGTCTTCAAGGCTATGGAACGTATCATCATGGAACTTATAAACAATGACATTGGTAATCTCCAAACTCTGGACCCCACCCAGTTCAGGTTTGTAAAAGGCAGATCATGTCTCCTAAACCTGATCAACTTCTTTGAAGCGGTCACCAAAGCTACAGATGAGGGTAAGGTGGTTCACACAGCCTATCTAGATCTCGCCAAGGCTTTCAACACCATCCCCCACTCTGGAATTATAGATAAACTCACTAAACTAGGTATAAATTCCTATGCCACAAGATGAGTTGCCAACTGGCTCATTGACAGAACCCACACTGTGAAAGTAGCAGACTCCAAATCCGACTTCAGACCAGTGACAAGTGGAGTACCACAGGCTTCAGTCCTGGGTCCTCTCCTGTTTGGTATCTATGTCTCTGGAGTACAGGCTAACAAAGAAGATCTTTGGCTAATGAAGTTTGCAGATGACTGCAAACTAGGAGCCATAATCAAAACTCCTAATGATGTGGACATCCTACTATAGGGCCTTACTGAGACAGATGCCTGGTGTCAAAGCCATGGCCTCAAGCTCAATTCCAAAAAGTGCATTGTCATCCCTTTTGGTATAAACTCTGTACCCATGAGCTACCAGATAGGCCATAGTCTACTTAACACCTAAAGTGTGATAAGAGACCTTGAGACACAAAGTGGACAGTAGTCTTTCCTTCAATAATCACATCACCACAGTAGTCAGGAAATCCTTCTACGTGGCACACTTCATCACAAAAGGTTTCTCATCCAAGAAAAAAGAGGTCATTGTTCCCCTCTACTCATCGCTCATTAGACCCATTATAGAATACAGAGCTCCTTTTGGTATGTACCTCACAAGACATCTACAACAACTGGAAAGGCCACAGAAATACCTCACAAAGAGGATTACCGGCCTCAAACAGATGCCCTACACAGACCGTCTCAAAAAACTCCAGTTTTAGTCTGTTGCATATCGCCTACTCAGAGACGATCTCTGCCTAACATGCAAAGCTATGTCAAACCCAGAGCTGTTGGACATGCTCCACTTAAAGAAATCCCAATCCCTCTGAGCTACTTGCTCTAGGGACCTAAACCTTGTCATCATAATAACCAGGACATGCTGGAGGGATAGAATCCTGTCCCAGAGACTTCCCATACCCTGGAACAAACTACCTATCTATATCAAACAAAGCTCCTCATTAGCACTCTTCAAGAAAAATTTTGATGATTGGATGGTAGATAGGAAATTCACCCTGGGGATCACTTCTGTGGCTTCTCTTGACAGGGGCACGGGAAAATAATTTTCTTGGGTGGCAAAAGCCAGGGTACCTTTTTGGCTAGGCTTATATAGGCCCTAGGGCCAATAGCCTAGTACCTACCCATGAACCTATGAACCTATATATTCTTTGTATTGTAGAGCAGTACATACCAAAATGTATGAAGAATCATCAACTTTGAAGTGGGAATGGCCCTTTGCAATTATCTAACTATGATAATACTATCTTAATGAACCCTATAGTCCTAGAAGAATTTAAACATTATGATGTTCTTACATTCACCACTGAAGTATTCATCACTTATGGGATTCCCTACCATGGAAACCCATTGTCTGGCCAGTCTACAAAAGCCTACCAACTTTTTAAGGTACGCTGAATGCCACCCAAATGCTCCTCACATAGCGTAGTGCATAAAGGTGATGTTCAGGCGTACCATCCTCAGAACTTCTTTGCCACCATTCTGAATGGTGTTTATAACTATTGTTCTGTTTGCCTTCATCTGTTTTCTGCTATGTTTACTGTATATTTGTATTCTGGTGATTACTTTTGCTTGCTGAAGTCCTCACTGTTGCAGATAAGTACCCATTTGGGGGGTTTGTTCTTTTTCTTGAATTTTTTTGCACTGTTTGGAGTTAATGTCATCCAGGAAAGATAAATGCTAGCGTGGAAGATAGATTACTTTCAAACTATTCTTCCTCTGGCCTTCATTACAGCCAGGGAGTTTCTGAGAGCTCTGGGTTTCATGGCTTCCACCATTCCAATGCTCCCTCTGGCCGAACTCCACATGAGGAAGTTCCAGTGTTTTCTGAAGTCAGTGTGGATTCAACATGCATACCCTCTAGACTTTACATTCCCTCTTCTCCCTTGTATCAAGATGGAACCTCTATGGTGGATTCAGCAGGTCCAGATGTCTCTGAATCCAGGGCTCCCCTTTCACCCCCCGCTCCCCTCTCAGGATTTGTTCACAGATGCTTCAGATGTGGGATAGGGAGCAATGTTTGGCTCCCTGAAGGTACAGAGAATGTGGTTGCCTCATCAGCAGAAGGAGCACATCAACATCAAAGAGATGACAGCTCTTATGCTGGCTCTTCAGGCCCTTCATCCTCTTTTCTCTCCGGGGCCTCTCAATGTATTCATGGACAATTCCACAGTTAAGTGGTATATCCTCAAACAGGGGAGAACAAGATCTTACCTTCTTTGCCTGCTGGCACTTCTGTTATGGGATCTGGCTGTCAAGAATCAAGTGACTCTTCAGGCAGTTTATATTTCTTCAGATCAGAACATTGTGGCAGACACTCTGAGCAGGTCCTTAACCCAGTCCCATGAATGGATGATTCACAGGGATGGACATTGTTCATCAGTGGGGTACTCCTCAAGTAGATTCTCTTTGCCTCCCCTCAGAACAACTTCCTCCATTTTGTACCAGAGTTCCAATTCCACTGATGTGGAAGGTGGACGCCCTCTCATTTTCTTGGAATGGGATGTTTCTTTATGGATTCCCTCCCCTTTCTCTTATTCCGAAAGTCCTGTTCAAGATTCAACAGGATGCTCTCAAAATCTTGTTGGTGACTCCCTTCTGACCGTGACAGCACTTGTTCCCTCTACTTCTGCATTTAGCCAAGGGCAATCATCACAAGTTACCCCACAGGGTGGATCTACTCACACAAGACAAAGGATCTTTCATTCATCCCCACCTGTCCATGCTTCAGCTGACACTGTGTGTGATAGGGTTTTGATTCCTCATGGACACCTATTTTTGAGGACATGCTGCAGGTCCTGCAGGAGGCCAGGAAACCTACTACTAGGAAATTCTACTTATCTAAATGGAAGAAGTTTTCTATTTGGTGTCTTTATGATAACCTGGACTACTTAGTGGATGTTCCTTTGGTTCTGTCTTATTTGTGTGAGTTGTTCAATGCTGGTTTGGCCTATTCTTCTATTAAGGCTGCCTTATCAGGTATTTCTTCTTGTCTGCCTTTAACACCTCCTTTAGCTTTTAGATTTGAGGCTAAGCAATTTCTTAAAGGTGCCCTTAATATTATACCTCTCAGGAAACCTGTTCCTCCTCCCTGGGATCTTAACTTTATTCTGAAGAAATTGACTCAGGCTCCTTTTGAGCCTGCTGTTTCAGATTCCTTGCAACACTGTTCTCAGAAGTCAATTCTTTTGTTAGCTCTTACTTCTGCCAGATGGGTGTCTGAGTTGCAAGCCCTTATGGCTTGTTTGCCTTTTTTGATATTCCATGAGGACATGGTGTCCTTGCGTACTAATCCTTCTTTTATGCCTAAGGTGGTTAACGAGTTTTTACTTAATCAGTCTATTAATTTGGCTACTTTTTTCACCACTCTGCAATCTGACAATGGGAGGGTGCTTCATACTTTAGACATGCATAGACAGCTTAGATTTTATTTGGATAAGACTAAAGCTGTCAGAAAATCTGATCAGTTGTTTGTTTCCTTCGTTCTAGGTTTTTAGGATTGACTGTTTCCAAGCAAATTATTTCCACTTGGATTTCAAAGGCTATTTCTTTTTGTTACACTTTTCATAGAAAGAGCCTTCCCTCTTCTGTAAAGGCTCATTCTGCTAGAGCTGTGGCTTCTTCTCGTGCTTTTTTCAAGGGCTTAGACACTAATTCTGTTCTTGAAGCAGCTACCTTGTCTTCTGGGCATTATTTTACCAAACACTACAAGCTGGATGGTATCTCCAGTTATAGAGCTGGTTTTGCTAATGCCATTCTTCATGGCTTCTTAGAATGCTCTACTGCAGGTTCCTCCTCCCAAGTTTCTTCTTGAGCTTTGGCACTTTTCCATAATTAAAGAATACTGCAGTGGTGAATGTAAGGACATAGTACAGTTGTGTGCAACCTTACCATAAAGGTAGATGTCCTTGCCTAGGCACTCCCTCCCTCCACCCCCCATAGTCTTTTTCCTTCCTGGATGTGCAGGTTCTCTTTGGTGTTCCTCAGAATGGTGTTCCTTCTAGGGAAATTAGTTCTGAATATGGTGCACCTGAATGTCACATTTATGCCCTATGATACATGATGAGCACTTGGATGATGTTCAGCATACCTTAAAGCAATGGTAGGCTTTGTTAGACTTGCCAGATGATGGGTTTCCACAGCAGGGAATGCCTTAAGTGATGAATACTGCAGCAGTGAAGGCAAGGAAATCTATCATTATGGTAATATTTTACACAACTGTACTTAACTGAAAGTTACTGTTGACTTCTCTCCTGAATTAGATGGTATATACCATTTTCTTACAACACTTCAATGCCATCATTTGTGAAAAGGGTTTTTCTACAAGTCCTTAATGAATGGTTACATTTTGTTATTAATGATAGTACTGTTTCAAAGGTATTTTGAAACTTATTTATAATAAAACAAGATAGAACATTATTAATTAGTTGGAGGCCATTAACATTTATGAACACTGAATATAAAATTTTCTGCAAAATACTTCATGAACAGTGTGACACCCCAGCATTGACCCAGTAATCATGGAGCCTCAATACTCACCACTAGCACCAGTGAGGGACATACACATTGGGAGGATGACAAATACACACACAGTAAAGTACAATTTCCCTTAAGAGCACACAGAGATCACAGTCACTCTGGGACTGGTTTCTCTCTCGTTCTCCAGATCCCCAATAAGACTCCCCATTGGCACAGCTATAGGGTTAAGATCTCACCTGAGTGGTGAAGCCAAAACCTCCAGCACCATCTCTGTGCAATCAGTGCTTTGTGTCCCTGCCCAAGTACTTATCAGCTACTATAAAGCCCCTTACAAAGGGTGACCAATCCTACTGTGTAATGTTACTATTATCCAAATGGTAAGTGTGTCCAAAACCAAGGCTATTTAGGAGTGGCCTATACAGTGTCAACAAATACATATACAAGTACTCTAAGAGCTTAAATATGTCTCACAAATATCAGCCATCAAGATAGGTTTAAATATAGTTAACAATAAATAATACAATAACAAGACAATACTCAAACAATACAGTAACTGCAGAGTTCAGAATTACATGAATATTTTTAAAACAACATTGTGGGACAGTCTCAAATAAATACAGAAAACATCTAAACTAATCTTTACTATATTCCTATCTATATCTAACAGATTACTGTACCCTGGTTGCTTGCTATTAGCAAGGCAAGTGCTGATGAGAGGATGTTTTCAGGTCCAAGACAATATACAAAATGCCCAGACTTTCTCTGAGAGAATTCTTAAATTAATAATCAACATTACTGCTAGGTTAGCTCAGACGACATCACTCTTTGTCACCTGATTTCAGTTCCCAGGCTAAACAGATACTTAGAATTTAACACCTCTGTGTCAAAAATATATATCTCTCAGAAGTGTGCAGCTGCTAGGAAGTCATAGAAAAATAAAACACTTTTACATTTGAAACCTAGTAATTATTTCTGTTTCAAGACCCTAGGAAAACCTCTAGCTCTATACATTGTGTCTGCTTGCTGCACTGAAACTGAGATAACACAATCATAAAACACTTTACTTTTCAAATTATTTTCTTGAAGTTTTGCAAGTTAACTCTGTATGTTCCAGCTTCCATTATTAAAACATGCATTTGCACAGGTGCATCATTTATATGCAGTACTGTTCTTTAACAGTAGGGTACACCGTGGTTACATTCTTGAAGCTCAGTAAATAATATACAGTTCAACACACACTTCTGCACCAGTAGTTGAATATACACATAACATATAGTTCTCTTATATTTGTAAGACAAACATATGAATCATATTAATATTCAAAATGACACACAACTATCCACAAAATTCTAGATAGCTGAGCTGGCAGTGTCATAAACAGTTATCCAATATTACTGTGAAATAGTTTCATCAATGGGTTTTTGGAATACATGGAAGAACTATTAAAGATGTCTTAGTAGTGTTACAATAAATAATTTCCAGTGTTCAGCACATTAATGAACTTGTACTATACTTTGAAGTATTGAAATCATTTGACGCCTGAACTCCACTATATTTGTCGGGCAAAGTATTTATAGAAATTATTTTATCATATCATTAGTTAACAGTCATTTGGACTGAAAAATTCCAGTCTGTAAGGGTGTTACGCAAGGGTGTCCTTCAGTGGACTTTTATTTTGTTTAATTATGAATGCTGTTCTTGTTGAGTGCTCTGGCCAGGTGAATGAAACACCTGAGGTACCCTTACTATCTTTTATCTCTTATGCTGATAATTTAAACATTATTGCTAATAATGAAAGAGATTTATTGTCATTATTTCAAGCTTTAGCCATTTCACGCTAAAGCCTTTTCCTTCTCTGTTAATATACTTACAGTTTCACTGATTACTTTTCTTCATTTTCCAGTCATCACCAGAGACCTGGTCCAACCCACTCCATTCACCCTCACTTTGCTCAGGCTCACTTCCATTCCCTACCCTAGCCCCATTCCCACCCACCCACACATACTCTAAATGTGTACTCTGTCCTGTTTGACCACACTCCCTTCCCCTTCCAGCTTCCTCCCTAAGCTTCCATTCAACAATCACTTCCTGTGTACTTATAGCAACCTACCATATTAAGCAACCTCTACATCAATGTACTTCACCACCACTTCTTTTAACTGGTCATTTTAATGCCTACCTATTTCCCTTGCCTACCACACAATGTCTCCCCAAAAACGTAATATTTTGTAACAGCTTCCTAGTACTTATTCTTATATCTCCCTTCTTCTATCTTTCTTCTATTGCCACCTCTTATCAATGCACTCTGACACACAAATACTCCCCACCTACTATTACATGCACTCAATCCAATCACTCTGCCACTGACTTTTTCCATATAGCCCCTACTCTTTTTCATCTCTCTGCCTATACCTTGCATAAAATAAAGATATTCCCACTATCCACACTCCCCCTTAAAACTAAAACAAAAAACTACCTCCATCTTAACTCTCACATTTCTCTCAGTTTACACATTCTAAACCTCTTCCTCTCAGTGGAAGCCTAAACCAACTACCCAGGAGTCTGACCATAAATATTGAATGATATCCTCTCATAACTGACCACTCCTTCATTTGTGATCATACCAGAGTGTCCCAAGGCAAAGCTGACCTCAGTGAAAATCCATCCCTCTTGGTGGAAGCCTGAACCAACTAGCCAGTAGTCCAATACTTTTTGTTTCTGTCCCTCAGTCTCTGACTACACGGCTTCATCGTACATCACCCTATACTTCCCCAGGCTCTCTCAACCCAATAACACCCTCCACTCCACTTAATGCTCGACACCTCTTGTGATTCAATAGGAAGCATTTTGCTGAAACCTTACATAGTTTTCTATCCATTTAACTCTCAAAATTAATACCTCCTGCTAGTTACTAGAAAAACTTTTGGGCAATCCTAACCAGTATTCTAGAAATTAATAGCTTCTTATTCCTTCATTTATTATTTTTGTAAATTTGACAACTCTCTCACTCGAATGCTCTTCTACTGTGCCTATCTGTTCATCCACAACTATCTATTTCCTCTCTCCTAAGACACCTTTTTTTCTCTGAAAATAACTATAACTTATCCCTTCCATCCACACTCCTCTACATCTCCTCCATCATTGTATTTATTACAACTTATCTTAGTGATTGTGTTATTCTTCCAAAGCTGCTCTTGGGGCCAGGGCTAGTCATTAGTCCCTCCCCTCCCCTACTGTATAATAGCCAAATCTTCTTGCTCAATACTCCTGCCTTTCCTCTTTTCCACCTCTTATTTCCCATGCTAAATCCTACTGCCCACCTAGCTACTCCCATGATGCCTTGCACCATTTAAATACCATCTCCAGCTTGAAACCCTCCCTTTTCTACTCTGCTCTCCATCTACATTCCACTGTGGACCACAGGGAGATGTACATGTGCCGTTGTGGTGATTGGGACCTGTGAAATCCTGTATTTTGGGAACACAAGCTGTAAGCATATGTTTAAATCACATTTAATTGCACCGGTACGATTATTTTTAATCTGCAGGTGTTCTTTGCAAGAGTGAAGTTATTGATTCTGTGTGCATCATTTATTAATGATTTATAGCAGTCTAATGTGGTCCTGCTAATGTTTCTGCCACAGCTGTAACTTTCTAACTACATTTTTTTATCTGTATTCTGTTGCTGCTTACCAGTTTGTGTGGGGGGGGACAAGTGCTTTAAAAAGTGCTATTGTTTGGTTTTGCTTGTATAAGCATAGCCAATCAGTTAAACATATCTGTAGACATGAAGTTCGATTAGCAATAGCTAATGATTAAACCTATACAGTGCTAGATACTTGTGCAGAAAAGACCTAGAACCAAGTTGCTAAAACAGTGCACATTATTACATTGAGTCCTCCATTTCATATTGCTGTTGTAACTATAGCCTGGCTATCTGTGCTTTGAATACAAACTAATTCAATTAATGCTTTATTGAACCTTACCTACTAATTACTATACATAAAGAGATTGGTTAACAATTGTATAGTTCTGTTCCTGCCAATATCATTGCCTGAGACTACATTGTTCACTGATGTAATCTAAGTTCTTTAGCGTGTTACTGTTAAGGCATGATAACACCTCGCTTCTAAGAAGCACAATAAGCATTTATAAAACTCTTTTGTATTGTTACATAATACAGGCAGTACGCTATGAGCACAGACACCACACCAATTAGTTAGCAGTGCAATGAAAAATAAATAACTATAATGTGTGCAAGTTTACCGCTCAGAGACTACTTTGACTCATAATCCTAATAATAACTGAATTGGCCAAAAAAATTAAGGATTTTATCATGCTTTCCCTATCACTAGAGAACCGTAGCCTTAAAATGAACGTATTCTTATATTTCCTAGTCACCCCTCCTTTTTGCTCCGAACATATAGGTAGCTGTAATGCTGTACAAGTCTCCTGTTTTCAGTCTATCTTGACTCACAGTGCTACAAAAAACCTGAGCTGCCCACAATTTGAGACTTATTTTTGTTTTCCCTACTCGCTATTAACCCCAAGCCTTAACAGGGAAATCCCTTATATTTCATAGTCACTCCTAATCACCCCCTTTTCTATCATCCCTATCTGACCAGTTGCACAACTAAAAATAAAATTGGCCACTAGATGGTGCTATTTTCCTGTAAAGTATGCCAAACACTGAAATAATTGTATTCTTTCATCCTAACCCATCTCTCACCTTATTCTAAATGTGTAAACTGTAACACAATCTTCTTTATTTGGTTGCAGCATAGCTAAACACTACATCCCTACCCTGTTTAAGCTAACTCATAATCTTATAATCCTACCTGTCCCCCATTGTCACTATTAATTTGCAAGACTTAAGAATAGAGAGTGCATTATTCTATATGGCGTTATCTCTGAGCTCTATGCTGCCAAGCAACTTCAAATGCATTAGGTTGTGTTTCTTGTCAGCTACTAGCTCCTCTGTTGAACAACTTCTAGTTCAAAACTAGCTACCTCCAGTCTCCAAGTATGTATAATTTGACTTCATAAACTGCTATAATACTTTCCTGGCAGTAAGTGTTAACTACCTTAATATGTTTGCTAAGTTACTAACCCTTTTCACTATATTTAATGTATACAGTTAGTTTCTATTAATATTAACTTAATTAGTTATCACATAATCTGCTTCACTCTTTTTAGGAAATATCCCACTACTGACCACTCCTTCATTCACAATCTTATCAGAGTTTCCCAAGGCAAAGCTGATCCCAGTGAAAATCCATCCCTCTCAGTGGAAGCCTGAACCAACTACCCTGGTGTCTGACCATAAATATTGAATGTATGTGATAAAAAAATGATATTACTAATTTTTGTTTCTGTCCCTCTGTGTCTGACTATACAGCTTAATTGTACATCACACCTCACCACCCCTCACTTCCCCAGGCTCTCTAAACCCAATAACTCTCTCCGTTCCATTTAATACTCAACACCTCCTGCGATTCAATAGGAAGCATTTTTGATGAAACTTTACATAGTGTTCTATTCATTTAACTCTCAAATGTAATACCTGCTAGTTAATAGGAAGCCTTTTGGGCAATCCTAACACAGCATTCTAGAAATTAATGCCTTCTCATTCCTCCATTTATTATTTTTCTAAACTTGACAACTCTCTCACTCAAAAGCTCTACTACTGTGCTTATCTTTCCATCAACCCACTGTCTGTTTCCTCTCTCCTAAGGCACATTTTTTCTCTAAAAATAACTATAATTTATCCCTCCTCTACCTCTCCTCCATCACTGTATCTAATACAACTTAGCTTACTGATTGTTTTTTTTTTCTTCCAGAGCTGCTCTAGGGGCCAGGGCCAGCCTGTTCCATTCATCCTTCAGGCTCACTTCACTCCACTACCCTACCCCCATTCACACCCACCCCCTGTTCAATTACATTTATACCTATTAACCCCATCCACATATCAACCAATCACAACCTACACTTCTCCTAAATAACATAATCAGCTGAACACACTAAAAAATATCCTTACTATAGAACATCAGTACCTACAGCTGATAATCTCCACCCGATCCTGCTAGCTATATCTTCTTACTTACACACAAGCCTCTACACATCCTTTCAACCACCAAACACACTCAAACCTCTGCACAAATACTCTAGCCACCACCTACACAATATATGTCTCACTCCACATAATAATTTCAAATTATCCCAATAAAATGATTCCCCTTAAAAAGGCTTGCACATAACACTCCTCCAAACCATCAGTAGTTTTATGCTACTATGCTTATACTTTCTTACCTCATATCACATTCTTCTAGAGAATAATTTTTGCCCTCCCTGGGAGACCTCACCACCTACACATCCAAGCAAACCATTCAACTATACTATACCTCCATCCCTTTTCTTTACCACACACTCAGACTTCCACCTACACAAATTCCATCCTCTAAGATACATTTCCCACACCCCTCAAAAGCTATAAAAGCTACTAGACAAGCTTGTCAAGCACAATTTACACATACGTAATCAGTTAAACCAATCCAGATACATGCACCCCAATCCTGGTCCCACTCCAACACCCACCATAGTAAATAACTTTAACACAATTAACTTCAGAACTCTACATATAAACAACTCCTCCTTACTCATCCTTAACAAGAATGTCAGAAGTATTACTAATAAAGTTGATGACCTGCATGCCCTACTCTCGATTTACTCTCCAGATATATTAACAATAACTGAAACTTGGCTAAAACCCAGCATTAACAAGAATGAAATCACTAAGATACGATATTCTACGTAAAGACAAGAAAACAAAAAAGAAAATCCATCATCCCATATAAACCTCCGTGACTGATAAATCTTCCAAAGGACAGTCAATCCTGGACTGGATATTGGTAAGCAACCCTCTCTAGCAGTCTACCAGACAGTCTAAGTGACCATCAGAAAACCTTTCTTAGGACTTGGACTCACCAAGTTATCCAACCCACCTTTCACCTAATCATAAAACAAAAATTAAACCTAAATAGTTATATCACTGTTCTAAATAGTTGTAACTGGAAACCCCTCAAACAGCTACTGCAGGAAGATGCAGTAAACTCACTTAACACATTCTTAGACATTCTTAAACACCATGCACCCCCTAGAACTAAGTAAAATCTAATTATGCACCCTGGCTAACTAAGGAATGTAGAGCCTTACTTAAAGCTAAAGACAAAGCCTGCCAACAATTTCATAAAAACAAAACGCAAACAACTAAGCAGATATACCTTTAACTTCAGAATAAAGCAAAAAGCAAAAAAACTATAAAAATTAGACAAAATCAACTACTACCAAAACATCCAAAATAAACATACAAAAAAGCTTTATAAAAATTGGACAGCAGTTAATAACATACTTTATCCAGGTAAAACCACTACGCCCAATCAAACAACAACTAACAATTCTGACAGTATAGCATCCCATTTCAATAAATTCTTCACAGAAACTGTCCAATCCCTAGCAAGCTCTCAAGTTATTGTAGGCAACCCTATCCCTTTTACCCCCAGAAAAGCACCAGTTGCCTAGAATCTACCTCCTATTTTAACTTATACCCAGTATCTGTTAAATCTATAAAAAAATTCTTCAAAAAAATTATGTATATATTGGATATAGATAAATGTAGATAAATATGCATATATATATATATATATATATATATATATATATATATATATATATATATATATATATATATATTTATGCATTATATATATATATATATATATATATATATATATATATATATATATATATGTATAATTCTGTTGTTTCTTGCTTCATTGCATTTTTGTTAGGTACTATAGAAAGTTTTTATTTAAACATACTGATATAAAAGGGAGGATTTTAGAGGTTCTGTTTATTCTTGTTTGGGATTCCGTCTTAATAAAAAAATGTAAAATCATAGTGAATTATATTGCTGAATAATATCATTCAAAATATCTTGAATGGAAAATCTCTTTCTAGAATGTTGTATCACATAGAAAATTATGATATTAGTACATAATGGATACTTTTTATTATATTAGACCACAGGCTACAACGGTTTGCAAGCAATTGCAGAAAATGTGCTTAGATTTCCTAGAATATATGAAATGCAGGATTTTATGGACACCAGTGCTGGGTAAGCTAACAGTTAAATGTTTAATGAAATATAAAATTAAAGAACAGAGACTTTGTTATTTATGTTATTATGAGGAAGCCAAGTAATATGCTCTTATTTCTTGTAAAAAGGATTTTGGAATCCTGTTATATATACTATTTCATTGATTAAGCTTCAGACTGCTTCTTTAGAAATAATAATGTACACCTGCAGCCCACTTGGATACGATATGATAGCTTGTATAGGTGTTAGGACATATTTTTCATTAACCACATATAGAAAGGACACTCATGTCACTGTGAATGAAAGATTCTTTGGGTAACTACCTAAACTTGAAAAAAAATGCCTCCTTTTAAAAAATGGAAATGTTTAGTGAATCCAAGCCTAATTTGGACATGTGTTCAGACAGGATGGTACGTACTTGTCAAGATCAGGGAAGAGAATTTTTGCAGGAGATATTTTACAATATTTGACAAACACAAGGCAGGGAATTTTCCATGTCAAACATTTAACAGTTCACAGATAGCAACATTGATGCATCTTTGATAGTTATTAATGCTAGGTGTATTAATAATATATTTTTTGGAAAATTTGCTATTTTCCCACAAGACTGATGTTATTGTTTGTGAAACATGGTTAAAGAATGATGACTGGAAACCTGTTCTGCCATGATATAAATATTTTAATGTAACAGTAATTCTAACAAAAAATCAGGTGAAGGTGTTATGATACAGATTAAAAATTGTTATGAGACCTGCAATTATTATGTGTTCAATCATGACAGCAATACTGTAGGTTGTGTATCTGTGACAATAAAGACAACCCTGAAATATATAAAAATTTTTGGAATGTATAGACCACCAAAGTCAAGTGTTGATGACACAGAGGAATTCATATATTTTCTGCACGAAACACAAGAGTGGCTAGGAACTTAAAATTACCAGAATCAGACTGGAATAATATTGATTCAACAACATTAGTAAGGAAATTATTCCCAATGTGTGTTCATGAGCAAAAATTGCTTCAGATTGTAAAAAAAAAACTATCAGAGAAAGGAACATACTAGACATTGTTTATGTTCCTAAATAAATTAATGCTTCTTCATGCCAAGTTATACCACCATTTATGTGCAGTGATCATGGGGTTATAAAGTTTAATTTGTTGCTAGATAATTCTGCCAAACTAAAATGGAAACTAATGCACAGAAGAACAGATTATATGAAAGCAAAATGGTCACAATATAAAGCTAATTAGAGTGATGCGCTCAGTGGAAAAACTGCAGAAGGAATATGGAAAGTTTTTAAAGAAAAATTGTTGAATGCAACAAATAAAAAAATGTTTAACATCAGGATCGAGGTGTACAGCATCAAGAGAATATATTTTCATAAGAACAAGATACTTGGTTAAGATGAGAGACAAAAAGTATAAGAAATGGAAAAGAGGTTGAACTACAAATTTTAAAACTGAAAGAAACAAGCTGGACAAACAAATTAAGCATAGTGTGAGACAAGAGCAAGAAAAACATTGAAGAAAATTTACATAAAGATATCAAGCATAATAGAAAACCATTTTATAGATACATAAGATGTGGAAGGAGTCAAGCCATACACAATGATAAACTGTGTGTAGATTCTAAAATTTATTCATAGACATGACAGATTTATAGATTTACAAAATCTTATGCAAAAAAGTTAGGCTCCACAAAATTGGTGATAAGTTGTCCCAGTGGCATCCAGGTAACCTCAGATACTGAAATCAAGCTAGATTATATTGAAAAAGAACTATGCAAAACTGGATACAAACAAAGCACAGGGAGGAGACAGAATTAGTGATAATGATCTTGTTTTTTGGAGAGTAGTCTTTCACTTCATTTTGTTTTGGTTTGAGTTGAAATGTAGTTTATTCGTCTATATTTGGAGTAAAGGTCAGAGAAGTCATTAAATAGGTTCAGTGTGATGTGTGGAGAATGTATGGAGGAAGGATACATAGGTGGTTGGGACAGAGTTGGAGATACATTGAGTGCTAATATAGTTATGGTAGGATGAGAGATGGCCCAGCAGCAGGAGGAGCATGGAGGATAAGTAGCATGATTAAGTACAGAGATCTGTTAGCAGGTAATGGGGAAGTAGGGATCAAGAAGGAAACAGTTGTTGCAGAGTATAAGGATATTTAGTGGTGGTGGATTCTGAAAGCTGGTAGATGAAAGGTAGGATAGGAAAAGAGTTAGATTGCCTTGTATCTTCTCTAGAATGTAAGGAAAAGAGGGGTTTAAAAGGCTAAAGTTTGAGAATATATGTAAAATATGAAGAAGTGAGGGTTTATGTGGGAAAAGTAGAAGATTCAATCTAGAATAAACAAGTGCTGCTAGGGAGGGGTGTGACTATGAATATATATAGTACAAAGCAGTAGGGGGAAAAAAGGCAGTTGGGAATTTAGCTAAAATATTAAATGGAAGTTGGGAATTAGGGAAAAAGAAGCTGGAGTGTGTGTATGATAGTAGTAAGGTTGTTTGGGGAGATAGGCAATAGGAGTCACAAGTGTAACTTTTGTGTAGTAAATATAATAGTAGAGTTAGAGAGAGTAGCTAGGAATTAGTGGATGGGTATGAGAGCATGGTGACCTTCCACCCTCGGGTAAAATTATAACAGAAATAATCAGTTTATAGCCAATAGAAAGCAATTAGCAGAGAGGTACAGAGTTGAACATGTTTTCTTTCATTTCCTGAATGCAGAAACCTGTCAAAACTGTTAAAAACTAATTTCTAGCACAGGCATGCATGTATTTCACTAGATGAATTTAATACACAGCAAACTTCTTCAAGTTAAATTTGCTCAGTAAAAATTATCAGGAGTTGGCTCTTGTAGCAGAGCTTTTGCAGTATTGAGGTCAGAGGTAGCTGTAGATGACAGGCTATTGTACAAAGACAAAATTCTTAATGAAAATGGTGGGGAGTGTTTTATTTATTTATTTATTTATTTATTGCATTTGTTTACCAAGAAAGTCCACTGGGCAAGAGATGCGCCCATTTTCAGTGGAGGCCTGGGGAGAAAATCTCCACATGTAATTGCATAAAAGAACATATAATACAGAATATATCAGGTAGTGGTAGTACATTAGATAAGTGAATAAGAGCATACAATAATATGACATGAATTACAATACAGTAGTGAGGTGATAACATTGTATAACATGGTGACATTGGTAGAAAATTGTTAAAATCAAGGTAGAAGTATAGAAATAGGAGGTGTGGATGGCAGGTAAGGTTGTTAGATGAGAGAGAAGATTGTATAAAGGAAAAGGAGGCAGAAGGCTTAGAGTAGAAATGGTGCTGGCTAGTGTCAGCAGAAGCAGTAGGTGTAAAGGAGGGGAAGGAAAAGAAAGTCTGGGTGTAGAGATAGGTTAAGATGGTTTTGGGGAGGGAGTCAGGTAATGGATTTTTGATTAAGGGTGCAGATGCATATCCAATGTGATGAGAGGTGAAGTTTAAGTGAGTTTTTAAAAGCAGTGGCGCTACTGATAGTTCTTATTGAAGGAGGGAGTTTATTCCAAAGCTTGGAGACAGTGAAAGAGTAGTGCATTTGACCAGCTGAGAGCTTAGGTTTATCAGTATTTAGTAGCATTTTGTTTTCTGACCTTAAGTGTCGATTTAGATGGTAGATGGTTAAGATGTCAGTTAGGGCTGGGCAGATTTCTGGGATGTAAATTATTTTATGGGCAGTAGTAAGTTGTCAGTATGTGAGGTAATGGGGAAGTTCCAACCAATTAAGTTTATGTAGTGTGGAACAGTGGTGAAAGGAGAATTTAGCATTTGTAGCAAATTTGGCAACTTTATTGTAGCATGTATTGAGTTTAGTTTTAGGGAGGACTGAATATTGGTTAGGATGGGGGCGCCGTATAAGATGGTAGGAAGAAGGAATGAGGAGGCAAGAGCTTTTTTTGCAGAGAAGGTGAAAACGTAATTGTGCCTATAGAGGGCACCTAGCTTTTGATGTTTTTTTTTTTATGTTATTCTGGATATAAAGGTCAAAAGTTAAGTTATTGTCAATGATGACACTAAGCAGTTTGGTACTGGGAACAACATTAATAACAGTATTGTTTTGGGAATGAACTGAAAAGTCAGACTTATTAACTGGGCTAGACTTTTTGGGAGTAAATATTATCAGTTTGGTTTTGTTGGGGTTAAGGGCAAGATGATTCTGTGACATCCAGGATTCAGTTGATGTAAAAGCCTCTTGGGTAAGATGCTGCAATGTAGAGGCAGATTTGGAAGAGCAGATAATGGTAGAATCATCTGCATATTGGATTACAGTACTGTGGGTAAGAATTTTATGAAAGTTGTTGATGAATATACTAAATAAAAGGGGCCCAGTATTGATCCCTGGGGGACTCCTGTGTTGGTGTTGTTGAAAGGAGAGGAGCAACGTTGCCATATGATAGTTTGTTGTCTATGACTGAGATAGCTGGAAAACCACTGAAGGGTGGAGGGAAAGGTGCCAAGGTTAGAGAGTTTAGTAAACAGAACGGAGTGGGAAACTGTGTCGAATGCCTTTGATAGATCCAGGAAGAGTGCGGAGACTATGGCTCCATCATCCCTGGCTCTATTAACTGTGTCCAGGAAGGAAGTGAGAGCAGTGTTAGTGATATGTCCTGGCCTAAAGCCATGTTGATTGGGGGAAAGGAGGTGATTTGTAGTCATGTGGCTAAGGAGTTGAGTGTGAATGCACTTCTCTAGTATTTTTGTGATGGGCGACAGAATGGCAATGGGCCGGAAGTTGGGAATGTCAGAGTTGTTGCCACCTTTATGAAGTGGTAGAACATATGCCTTTTTCCAGATATCGGGAATGCAGGATTCCTGAATGGACCTGTTAAGGAGGATACTGATGGGGTATGCAATTGAGGAGGCAGATAGCTGTAAGAATTCTGCAGTTAGGTCATCTGGGCCATTGGTGCATGGTTTTAGTTTGTGAAGGAGCTTTTGTATGGTGGAGGTAGGTATGGGGGACAGTAAGAAAGATGGTAATGGAGGTGATGTGGCAAGTAGCGTGGCAGGGTGTGGTAGGTTAGTGTTGATGGGTGGGAAGGTGTTAGTAAGTTTAACAATATTATTGATGAAATAAGAATTAAAGAGAGAGGCAAATTCAGTGGGTGTTTTTTCTGCATCAGAGCATGGATTGTGGATTGTTCCATGATAGAGTAAGGAGTTGATTGTTCCCCAGAATTTCTTAGGGTTATGATTATGTTGGTTTTGGAAGCTTTGGAAGTAATCTTTTTTGTTTTTGAGAACTAAACTTTTGGCCTGGTTGCAAAGTTGTTTGTATTGGATGAGGGTAGCAGGAGTAGTCAGGCTTTCCAGGCTTTATACCTAGAGGACATAATTTGCTTTGTTGGCTTAGTGAGCCATTTGGCATGTTTTGTCTTGACTCTTTTTAACCGAAGAGGGGCAAGAGAGTTCAGGATAGTCAGAAATGTAGTATTAAAAACTTCTACAGCATCATTAAGAGGGAGTGATTTTAATGGATTCCAGTTAGCATTTTGCAAAGCTTCATTAAGTGTAGTTGGAGAGAATTGGGACAAATTCCGGGTGTATCTATACTGGTGTTTGTTAGGTAGGGTGGTAGGCTTACATATTATGAATGTTGGAGAGTGGTCACTTATACTGTCTGCAAGAGTCCCAGAGGTGGATATGTTATCAGGGTCAGAAACCATGATCCAATCCAAGACTGAACCTTTGTTATTCTTAGTGTCAAGTCTGGTGATATCAGACATAAGCTGGGTATAGCTGTAGAGGTTGATGTCTAATGAGTGATTGTTATTGGAGATATCTAACCAATTAATATTTACATTGCCTAGGATTAGTGTTTTATTTTTTATGTTATTGGTAGTCCAGGCAGGGATGTCTTCTAGAATGGGAATATTGTTGCCTGGGGGAATGTATATGACTATAATACATAGGTTTTTATAGTTATTCAGTTTAAAATAGGTGATAAGTAATTCTGCCATAGAGAAGGAGGGAATGGGCTTAGAATATGGAAATACTGAGAAGGTACTTGGATATAATAAGGCGATGCCTCTGCCTTTTTTATGGAGTCTGACTGATCTGAGGCAGGAATATTTTGTGGGAAGGAATTCAGAATCGTTTATGTATGGTTTTAGCCAAGTCTCAGTTATGGCTAAGAAGTCAGGTTTATATTAACTTAACCATGCATGTAGAAGATGGGTTTTGTTTCTAATACTTTGAATGTTGATAGTAGTGAGATTGAGGGATCTTGTTGAGTTAGGGGCATTATGAGGAGAAGAAGAACCAGGGTTAGGGTGGATGTCACCCCACTGGACTAGGTTAGGATAACGAGGAGGCATCTTTGGATAGAGCTTCCTTTTTGGATCTTTGTCATGGTTTTGTACAAGGTCCCTAGGAAGTCTGTATTGTGTGGAGAGGATTGTTGGTCTCCTTTGTAGAATAATATTAGAGTCATATAGACTAGAGCAGATTGTTGAGTAGCTGTAGGAGATGGGAATGTAGGTAGATGTTGTTGATATAGGTATGGGAGTATACATGTTGGTTGAAGTGATGAGAGTTATAGAAGGAGAGAGAGGTATATGGAGAATAAAAGGAGAAGGATGTTGTGCAATGGGGGCATGTTTGAGAGGAGTGGTGTTCCCTGCTTAGATATGGAAAGTTTCTGGAAATAGAAAATGTGGGTAGGTATTATGTCAGATGTAGAGGTAGAAGAGTATGGTGATATAAGTGAAGAAAGGGGGTAAGGTGGTTAGATATAGGAATGTAAAATGGAAGGTGATAATAGACTAAGGAAGAGGTTAAGAGTATAGAAACTATAGCTGTCAGGTAGGAGTCATGTAGAAGAGTAGAGTAGGCTGAGTGTGTAGAACAGGAGAGATGGAAGTTAGGGTGTGGTGTGGATGGGTGGAGATGGATTGGAGGAGTGTGGGTGGGTGTGGCTTGGTTAGGTATAAGTGTAATTGAAATGGGGGTGGGTGAGAATGGGGTACGGTAGGGGATCGTATTGAGCCCAAGCAAAGCGAGGGGGAATGGAGTGGGGACCCACTGGTCTGTGGAAGGCCAGGGTTGTGGAAGAAAACAATCAGGAGCAGCACTTCTTGAAATTAACCAGGTCAATACAGTACAGTTATATAGTCTTCACTAAAGTACTAGCCTTTTTGTTTAGTTTATGGTGTGAACAATTAACTTTTGGGATAGAGTTCCCTTCTTGGACAGGCTTATTTTGCATTCGCTCAGTAGGTGAGAAGAGCGGCAAAGAGATTTTCCATTCACTAAGCTTTCAGCTTATATTTCAAATTGAGTACCAGCTATCGGGACTTACTTAGTTTAGTAAATTCTACCATCTAGTGGCCAAAATGTGGAAGTGCAAGCTCCCCCCTCACCCACTAAATGATGATAAAAATGAATGGGGAAGTATATATTTATATTTATATAGCTAAATACAATTGCTCATGTGGTGTGCAGCCAGTATTTGCGATAACAGCAATGATTACATAGTACACTTTTGGCTAACACTTTTGAGTATTTTAAACCTACTCTGTTTGAGCTTTGGGCTAGGATGTCCTTGTAGACTGCAGGGAGGATGATAGGTTATCCACACTAGGGTAGTCTCAGGACTTTAAATACAGCTGAGCAAGAGGGACAATTCCTTCATAGTGGGTGAATATTCTGGTCCGTTTGAGCTTTGGGCTAGGATGTCCTTGTAGACTGCAAGGAGGATGATAGGTTATCCACACTAGGGTAGTCTCAGGACTTTAAATACAGCTGAACAAGAGGGACAATTCCTTCATTGTGGCTGAATATTCTGGTTCGTTTGAGCTTTGGGCTAGGATGTCCTTGTAGACTGCAGGGAGGATGATAGGTTATCCACACTATGGTAGTGTCAGGACTTTAAATACAGCTGAGCAAGAGGGACAATTCCTTCATTGTGGCTGAATATTCTGGTCCGTTTGAGCTTTGGGCTAGGATGTCCTTGTAGACTGCAGGGAGGATGATAGGTTATCCACACTAGGGTAGTGTCAGGACTTTAAATACAGCTGAGCAAGAGGGACAATTCCTTCATTGTGGCTGAATATTCTGGTAATAAACCAGCCTTACAAAGATAATAGCAAGGTCCCACTATTCAAATACAAAACACACTTCTAACAAGCGATGACGTCCCATAATTTTAAACACCCATATTACATACATTCCAGAGACTATACCAGCAAACCTAACTCTCTTTATTCATTGAAAGGTATGTAGGAAGGAAGTATTTTCAATTAAGGAAGAGAGTTACATAGTATCTTCTCTGGAATGTTTAAACTCAAAGAGATAGTTTTGCCAGGAGACTCACCTCTAACAATCTTGAGTATTTATCTGCAATTCGACATACAACAATTTTAAAGTATGCTTAGAATACAAATCTGAATTGTTTGACAAGAAGGTTTTAAGGAGGCAATGGATTACACCCAGTGAATTGTAAACATGTAGATATAAGACACTAGTGAAGGAGGATCTAACCCATGTTATACTAATTGTGAAAAAATTTTGTGAAAGCACAGCAAGCCTCCTCATTGCAGTTTGAGGCTCAGGGTATCAGAGTTTTAGAGCAAGAAAATATGTATTTGAAATTCTGTTTTCTACATAACACATAAGTGTAATCTGGGAAGTGTAAAGTTCTGAATGCAGAATTAATAAGAAAGGGCAGCATAAAGAATTGACAGAGAATGATGATTAAGAAATTAATATTTGTCAAAGTTTTTAACAATGTTCCAATTTTACTTTAGCAATGTGATATAAGGGTATAAAATGTCATACAATATCTATATCTTGTTGACAAGATATACATTGTATGCTGTAATTTATCAAAGATGTGTTGTGTTATTTTGCATAACTACCTTTGGTTGATGCAGTAAAACTTGAACTGGCCTAAAGTAAAGTTGTGGTTCTAATAAAATTAGGCATAACTGAGACTTGTTCAGGTACTATGATCATTTGGTCCTGGTTAACCTGCGAGCAGGCATGTTGCTTGAGTCAGAGAAAGACCCATAGTGACTGAGTTAGTCAATGAACCTGAGAAAGAGAAAAGTTCATTGAGTGACCCAGATGATCTAACATGTGATAACAAATGCGCCTGATGCATCAGTAGACATTACACTGGAGAAAACTGCAGTTATGCATGCAGTGATGAAAGACCTTGAACTTTCAACCGTTTGTGTTGGTTGAAACAGAAAAAAAAACTTCATGATCTTCAGATTTGCCCGTTTACACACCAAGTAAACATTCTGCTCAAGAAAGGTGTTCCCACTGAATGAAGATAGTATGTTAGAAAGTAATGAAATGTTTTTACTCTGAAAAGCAAGAGTCTGCTTTGGCTTCACTTTAACCTTGTCTGACCAGAACTTTTAAGTTACAAAGTGACTCAGAGTGGAACTGCTAAGTTATCGTCTTACTGTTTATAAATTGTGCAGTATGAGCATTGCATGCATTCCTTTGTTTTCCAAATGTATACTACAGAGCCAAGCAATTTTTCTATTAAAGGAATAGTTTGCAAATTAAGTTCATAGCATGAAAAGAAATAGATACTTAACGTTTTTTTAGAATTAATTGGCTAAGTCTATCTGGTACATCACAAAAAAGAAATTTTGTATACTATATACAGTGTCACCAAAACAAATCAGTCCATTTAAAGCAATCCACAAATACAAATATATGCAATATAACCCCTGCAAAGTAAATTAAAAGGGAAGTCACCCCTGATCATTATTAGTAAAAAAATAAAATCAACTAAGGCCAATTTTGAGAGAAAAATTGCCATGGATTCAAAGGACAATCATAAGGCCTTTTTCAGCTATGTTAGGAACCTGGGTGGAAACTCCCAGATATGCTCAGAATTAGTCCAAAATGATACAAAAATCACTGAACCCACAGACATTGCCAACATACTGGCAGACAGGTTCAGTGCAAACTTCACCCCTCTCCCCTAAAGGAGAGATAACTATCCCAGCAGAGTGTAGCCTCCCAGACATCTCAAATGCGCAGGTGAAAGCTGCTTCCAAAGCTAAAAACACAGCATCAATGGGACCGGATGGTGTCCCCAGCTGTGTGCTAGCTAAATGAGGAATTAAACCCGCACATAAGGCAGCTGTTTAATCTCAGCCTTACCACAGGATAAGTGCCCAAGGAGTGACGGCAACTGTGGTCCCACAACAAGTCTAGTCTGCAAAGCTATGGAGAGGATCATAATGGAACTCATAAATAAAGACATAGGGGACTTGCAGACATTGGACCCGACCCAGTTTGGCTTCATCAAGGGCAGATCATGAAACAGTCACCAAGGCCATTGATGAGGGTAAGGCAGTCCATACAGCCTACCTTGACCTTGCAGGTATTGTAGAAAAACTTACCAGCTTAAATGTAAACCCATATGTCACAAGATGGGTTGCAAGGACAGAACCACAGGGTTAGAGTTGCTGGCTATGTCAGACTCCAAGCCGGTCACAAGTGGTGTCCCACAGGGCTCGGTCCTTGGCCCCTATTGTTGGCATCTACTTCACAGACCAACATGGGAGGACTTTGTCTGACAAAGTTTGCAGACGACTGCAATAGTGGAAAGTGCATCGGACATGGATATCCTTCAGAAGGGACTCACGGAAACAGATAGCTGGTGCCAGAGCCATGGCCTGAAGTTAAACGCCAAAAATGTATAGTCATACCCTTTGGGAAAAACAAGGTAACCCCAAGCTACCATATAGGTGGCAATCCACTAAGCACAGAAGATGTTATCAGGGACCTGCGGACCCAGGTTGACAGTGGCCTTAAATTGGTTAGAAAGACCTTCTACATTGCCCACCTGATCATGAAGGGATTCACATCCAGATCTAGTGAGGTCATTGTTCCCTGTACTCTTCACTTATCAGACCAATGATCAATGCCCCATTCGGGATGTATCTCACCCGACATCTGCAGCAATTGGAGAGACCCCAAAAGTTCCTCACCAAAGTCATATGCTGCCAGATTGAAGAAACTCCAGCTCTATTCAGTTGCATACCATCTGCTCAGAGGTGACATGTGCCTGACATACAAGGCCATGTCCAACCCGAATTAATGGACATACTCCACCTCAAAATCCACATCCACCAAAACCACTAGAGCAAGCGACTTAAACCTTAGGATATAAATAGGATGTGCTGGAGGGATAGATTTATCACCAGAGACTCCTATGCTGTGGAATAAAATCCCGATCCATGTGAGGCAGAGCATGGCTCTGTTCAAGAGAAATCTTGACCTGTGGATGGGGTTTATCCTGGGAATCATCTCTGTGTCACTGCTGGACAGAGGCACAACAAACTAATGGGCACAGTATTTTTTCATACTTATAAATGCCTTAGGGCAGATAGGTTCATGAACCTATAAAATGCAAAACATAAACCTCATCTACAAGTCAGTACTGATCGAAAATGTCTGCTAATTTATAAAAACCTAAAATCCATCTAAACTTGCTATATACTCACACAACAAATCAAGAACACACAAACAAAAAACTAAAATATAGCAATATTATTACAATAAGTAAACCCATATCATAAACAATGAAGAAAATAACGCAATGCACAATGTAAAAAGAACACAGACGACCCAACCTGATCCTTACAAATGCAATCTATTAAAATGAAAATGAAAAAAGAGGAAAAATAATTCAAGAAATCAGAAAAATATCATTGCCAGTAAATCAGACTGAAAATACAAATTAAAGTATAACTTTTAAAATGCACTGTACTACCCAGTTATAGAAAAAAATATGCTAATTAATCCTGTGAACTACCCCCAAAACTAAAAGATGGTAGAAAATGAACTTATAAAATTAGCACAAAATTGCATAGAGGCAGACTCACTCAAAGAGTTATGAAAATTATATAAAGTTAACTCATTATGCAATTTACTCATTTCACTGAAATTAATTGCAAATAATAATTATAACAAAAGGAAAATGGATACATGGAATATGTAGGAATCTGCACTGTGTAATGAATGACTTATCTTTTTGCTTTTTCTGTAGAATGCGAACTCTGTACAGTACCCAGCTCATCATAAGTCTTACTACATAAGCACACAGGTGCTGGATATTTTAATTATTACACAGCAGGCCCCTTCTTGACACATTTTCTTTTTATTTTCCTAATTGTAGACTGTAGAGAAAGTGTGTGAATTAACTGTATACAATTGATGTGACCTTAGGCTGGAGTGTTAGGTACACTGTGTAGACATTTTTTAACCATTGGTGCATTATTATTTATTAACTTCCCTGATGCAGTTGTCCTACTAAATTAAACTCACTGTATTTAAGATAAGGTATAACATTATCAGACTGTACATAAGAAAGATTCGCACACACATTATTCTATCACACCCACAACAAACACTCCAAGCATGAATCTACACATGGTATAAAAGAAAAAAGCAAAATAAAACAAAACAAAATAACACTAAATGGGGACTTTATGCATCTTTAACTTTAATATCAGTTAACTATAAATATTATTTAAAAATAGTAATGTCACACTCTGCATACACAGAATAGATACAATACCACCTAAAATACCCCTGTCTTACTAAATCAACAACCTAGAAATTATTTCATTTTTACTATAATAAGAGTATTAATAACAACAAATGCATAAGAATAGTAATAGCAATAATAATAATAGTAATAATAAAATAAACCCCTTCTGTAACTGGCAAGTCAGAAAATATGATTAGAATAATGACAGAGTCTCTTGATTGTAACAATCTGAGTTATCTTTTCATAGTTTGGTTAGTCAGAAATATACAACCAAGTCATAAGACTGACAAATCGTTAACATACCCCGGGATTCATGAAGCTTGGCGCAAGGACGGTTTTAGCCTTGCACCGAGCGTCCCTATTACAGATGGTGCAGCAGCACCATATGAATATTTATGAGGGCATGCTGCCGCATCCTCGACATGCACAGGAAATGTGTGAGAGTGCAGGGTGCGTGTTCAAGTGCTCTACTGAGGCAGAAACATGCCCCCACAATTGCACAACCTACTATGCTTACTATTAGAGCCCGCCTCTAATAGTAAGCAATTAATTCAGTGTCTGTGGACACTGAAATGTATGCTAAGCATACAAAAGTGTCCACGAACACTGAAATAAAGTCAAAGTAGTAAACACACAAGCACGTAGCGGAATGTTGAGCCCCATCCCTAGAACTTTCACAACTAGATTCCCTGTGTTCCTATTTTACATTTGTATTGCTTCAATATCGAAAGTGTAAGCGAAGCGCAGCGTGTTTGCACATCACTGCCCCCTACTTAGCGTAGCTTACACATCAAAATCAACCAAATAGAGAAAAACATGCGGAATTAACGTTAACATCAATAGTGTAATGGTTAGAGTATCCGCCTAACGAGCAGGCATGCATGGTTCGAGGCCAACTATAGCACATATAATGTTCCATGTGGAATGTCATTTTGCTGTATAACCTACATAATAACATGTAAATGTGAACTGGAATACTGCATGAAATGTTTAATGTCATGCAATCAAAGTGGTAGTGTCATAATGAATAAGGCACTAGTAAGCAGGTGTAAGCACAAATAAGCAGTAGAAAACATATATAATTACCAGTAAGGAAGTCTGAGAGCTCTTGCATGGGTGGAAGCAGTGCCCAGCATAGGAAATGCATATAATTATGTAGATATATGTGCATGTGTATGTACAAATATATCAGATATATAATACACATATATATATATATATATATATATATATATATATATATATATATATAAAATTATATATATATATATATATGAAGAATGAACGTTGTGACAATAAAGCATACAAAAAGAATGAGAAGGGAATCAACAGCAACTCCAGTATTATTTAGTGCTGTCAACTTATGACATATCAAGCTGGGCAGGGGTGAGCAAAGCATTGCTACTCACACCATAGGCAGGATACTACCAGTGAGAGTAACATTGCTGATCTGCTAAGTCTACTTTATAAACAATCACAGGGTAGTCCCTGGTGGGACTACCCAAAAATTGCTAGGATGGTTGGACTCTGACCATTACACAAGCAAGGGCAGGTATGTTCAAGGACTAAATGGTGGGAGAGCCTGATAATACATGGGTTGTGACAACATACGTGTAGGGCCCCTAATGCTGGGGAGAGGGCAATGTGTGGAAGTGTGTCACGGCTGTGATAGCAACTGGAAAATCGATGGTTTGCATGTATGTCGAACTCGAGTGGGGTGGAGGAACTATGGGTATGAAATTATGGATCCAGGCATGTCAGGGTTGAATGGCCTGGTTCTAACTGGCCCGCCTCGTGGCGAGGTCAGCAAGTTCATTATAAGTATATATGCATGCACACATGCATACATCTATTTGCAGAAGTACATTCCCTGTAAAACATTCATTCCTTTCGGAGACATAAATCACATGAAAGTGCCCATACAAACCTCAACAGTAGATAGAATAATAGTATGTGCATAAGAGTGAAGGGATGAAACTGCTTAAATGCAGAAGTGTGTACAATGTCCGAAGTCAGTGCTGTCATTGTTTCATTTCTAAGTTTTTATTTTCACTGCTGTGTGTAGTTTCCTTCAATAAACAGGACGTATTATTGCTCCTACTGTGTGCTGGTTCGTTCTGGATTGTAATAGTGGTATTTATTCGTTGTTCTTGCTCACTATTTTGCCATTTGGAGAAATATACAGACACACAATAAAAGTAAACACACCACTGCCTCCCAGACCACAGGCAGGATACTACCAGTGGGAGAGACCTGCCAGGTCTAATCTTGAAACAAAGACATCAATGTCCCTTGTGGGACACCCCAAAAATTACTGATCATTGGAGACAGTTCCTGTCATAAGTCATCAAACCAGGCTGTAGACATACATGGACCAGTAGGTTGTGCAAGCCTGATAACCCATGGGTCGACAAAACGTACGACATGGGTCCTGACACGTGGAGAGTGGGCAGTGTGTAGTGGTGTGGTTAGATTCCACCTGCACCCACAGTAAGTATGAGTGCTGTATAGGAAGGGGAGGTGGGGGAACTATGGGTATGCAATTATGGGCCTAGGCGTGCAGGTGTTGGCTGGTGCAGTTGTATTAGGACCGCCCCGGGGATGTAAGTAATATTCCAAAATTGGCAGAGCTTACGCCCATACCTCTCAACCCCTAAGAACAAATCCACTGGGCAGGACATAAATCATTGGGAGAACAAATAGGGACCATTCCTCTCAACTGTCCATGATTTTCAGGGACGTCCCTGATTTTGACTCAAATTTTAACTCTGTCCCTCTTAATCTCTCCTAAAACTAGTGCCTTTTGGAGGAAAGGTGGTGAAATACACTTAATGAATAATGACAATAATTAAGTGTTATAAACTCCTTTTACTTCAGAAAATGTGTATTAATTCACATGCTCTGATTCTGTCAATGTTTCAAGTTAATAGCACTAATATTTTAAAAGTGTCCCTGATTGTCCCTGAGTGTTTCTTGACTTGTCCCTGATTCAGTTGAAATTTGTCCCCACTTGTTTGAGAGGTCTGATAGGGACAGAAAGCATATATTCCACTTACAACCTTAGAAAGCTGAATAATAGGTATGCATTAGCATGACTCGGCTGAAGGATGTGGGGTCCTAAACTCAATTACTTGTCTGTATTTAATGGTGTCAGTTCCCAGGCATTTGCCAAACAAGTGCAGATTATAAAAGGAACACACCAATAGTATGAAGTAAACTCTGGCCGGCTGCGGATTCTGTTCAATCGACTGGCATGCTTACACCTAATAGGCAGCCATTCCCTATATGGGTCCCACCGCAGCACAGTCCAGTTTAAATGGCGAAGTATGGTATGACTATATGTGTCATTGCATAACCCACTACACAACACCTACGAACACATGGCTACAACACCCCACTGTAGGCATGTAAGCTGATGTAATAGGCATCAGAAGGTATTATTGTAGTCCTCACCCCCACCCAGTGGTGTGAGTGTCAGATGCAAACATCAAATGCAGTGCATTTGCAAGTGCAGTAGCAAGTGGGTGTAAGCCTGTTTGGACGCCGGTATGCAAGTATCACACTGGTGAACCAATGTAGAGGCTAACTGAGTGTAAGAAACTGTATCTGGAGGTTAGCAAAGCCATGCACACCCACTCACAACTGCTTTAAAGTGCCTTAATTACGCTGTACCCAACAGCTCATGTTCTGGCCAGCAACAAAATAACCAGCCTCTGCAAGGCTAGAACTCTGTACATCACAGTCATAGTAGTAAACCATTACACCATGATAGCAATACATATAGAGGAGGTATCAGCAAACTAATCCTCACAACAGGGAAATCAAATCAAATATGTAAACGGAATCTATGTACAGTGTAATGTGCTATAACCTGCCACAGACCATAAATATGTGAATTGCAGTACTGCAGTAAACATAGAGTTGAGGTGTCACTGTAATAAAGATATAAAGTCCCCAGGACCCTATACAGTGTATGCACACATGAATGATGGATACCAGACACATATCTAACCTGTAATGAGTAAGATGTCATTGACAAAAGGCAAAAATAATGCTAGATAACCAATAAGCAATCCTAATCATAGCACAGCTCAACTAAGTAATTGTAAGCAATGTGTAGGGAAGCCAATACAATATGCCCACAGGTAAACCTCTTTAAGCAGTGCCAACCTGAAGTAAGTAGGTGTGCCCATAACTTAGCCTTTTCAAAACTGGCCAATTATGGAAAAGTGTGAGAATCTGGCCCTACTTAAACCGAAGAGGCAGGAATACAGTTCATAACTGGTTGTAGCATCCCCCTGCAGGCAGAATGGCTGGAGTGGGAGAAGGCACTCGCTTTAGAGCACAGTGCTGGGGCATCCAGGAGTCCAAATTCATAGTATGGCTCCTGGTAAAGCACCATGACAGGAGACTACTGCAGGGCCAGTACCAGGGCTCGCAGTACAAAATAGAGGCCTGGGACAGTCTCGCCCATGACCTCACTAGTGCCACAGGTATCCCCCAGACTGGTGAGCAGGTCAGGCACCACCATGCACACCTGAAGCGGTGGAGGTGAGATGTCCTGGAACAGTGGATCCAGGAAGTAAGGCAGATGCAGAATGCCCCAGAACTGAGTAAGTACTCCTTCCACTACGTACTTAATAATTGCCTAGCTTGTGTATACTATGGATAGGTACAGCTAAATATCACTGTACTTCTCTCACAGCTGCAGATGAGCGTGCTATGAACCAGCAAGCCTATGATGCTAAGCTGCAAAGGATGTGTTGTGAGGCAGGTTAGTAAACAGCCTGCATGTACTGTCATAACAAATAATTGTAAGAGCTTCAGAAAGTGTTGTACCTGTATACAGAATTGTGTAATATGTTGCGAATAAAGGTGTAATCCCTGCATTGCTTCTGTTTACTCTGCAGTCATATGTTGTTGTACTGTTGCAGTTATTAAATAGTACTGTTGTAGTAAGCAGTGTTACTCACACTGTGGTATGCAGATAAAATGTGTATGAAGTGCTATAAAACAATGCTGGAAGTGCAAACAGGTCAGTCATATTAGACAAAATACATTGCAAAGCCTCACAACAATTGCCTGATAGCATAGTGTAGAGTGATGTTAACTGTAATGCTTTTGTCACACACAACAGGGCTTTGGATCCCAGGAGTGCTAGTAAGTTGTATGCATAATTATTCCACACAACTGCACACAGTTTGTTAGAATGTTCAGAGAGAAAGCTGTATGTATATTTACACTTAACAACTGTACAGATTTTGCTAGAATGCTCAAATAGAGAGTGGTATGCATATTCATACCCCTCAACTGTTCCAATCTGCCCAGTATGTCCTGATAAATGGCCCACATCACCTGCCTTTTGCCCTTCTACCCTGACAAATTATTGTGATGATCCAAGAAATGTAGGCAGCTGTTAATGACATATAACTGATAGTCAGACTTGTACATAGTCAGAGAATGTAAATGCAAACATACCTGTCATCCCAGCATCTCACCCAAAGTGTATGAGAGCAGTCTCAAAACATGTTGCATTAACACCTGCATCTTGTCAAGTCTGTACTTAAGACACAGGTCCTGTACATACTAATCTACAAACATACCATTGTACAATATAACACTATTGGGTACTGTAATAATACATGTAAGGGACAGACCACTGCAGTGACTACGAATGTTGTGAAAACTACAAGGATTTATTAGTTGTTAATGGAACTCTCTCTCTCTCACCCCTACCACATGTGCAAAAATAACCGATTTACACAACTCATTTGGTATGTCTACACTCCTAACCTTTGTTGGGACATATGTCCTATTGTTTTATAAATATTCACAACTGTTTCTATGCATGTGCCATGTTAAAATACTCCCATATTGGTGGCCTGTTGCCTGCATGTGGTTGTAATGGCCACTGTTTACCCATATATGCATGTGTTCTGCCTGTTCTGCAACTATTTATATCTGGTGCCCTGCGTAATGGGAATACCTATATATGCTGTTATAACTAATCATGAATGCTATTGACTATTACTAACCCATATCTGCCTTAAACATGCAACAACATAGCTCATATGGGAAGGTCGGTCCCAGTGGACCCACCTGTCCCACCTCAGCTGGCCATGGCACCAGGGCACCAGCACATCTGGGGACCAGCCTGGGAACTCCTCATCCGTTGGCCCTACACCACCTTTGGGTGGAACCGCTGCACTGGATGGGGCTCACCCCCCCTGGGAGTGGAAGCGGACAGGAACCTGTCACCCGTGGTATGGTATGAGCCATGGTACGTAGGGAGCTCAATGGGGAGATTCAAGACCACCTACGTCTAAGCTTGAGGGCTGAGTGACGCAACTAGAGGGTGAGCCTGTCCCTCTTACACAGTCACCAGCACAGCCACCGTCTGGGCTGTAAAGGTGCAGTGGTGACTGCCCATGTGTGGGGACCTCAGTCCCAATGTATCCATTTGTGGGCTCATGAGCTTGCGACTTCCAAACACCCTTCCCCATCCAAGGTGTTCCCCCCACATGTGTCATATACCACCCCTGTATGCGTCTTGTTTGTCTTGTCTGTCATCCTACCCTACCTAAGCTCCCTGATTATACATACTCTCCTTCCCCAACATCCCACTCTCACCTAAAAATAAAAGAAAAAAGGGCAATCTGTTCCCGCAAAAAAAGCACGCTCCATACATAGCTGTCCATTTCACACACGTGTCCACTGGACACATGTATATGTTTCTAACTGGCATCACAACATACTATTGTTGTCCTCACCCCTCTCTCAGGGTTGTGAGTGTCCAAATGTACCGCCAAATTTATTGCATATGCACACCTGTTGCTTTAGAAGAAATGGACAGCTATGGACCTTCCCTATACCCTTCCTGCACATCCCTAGCTACCTTGCCTACTGTCTTTCCCTCTTTGTACCCCTTTTTCACCACTTTCCTATCACCCCTTTTTTCTTTTCTTTTAAAGAAATTAGCACAGGGGTAAGCGGGAGTAAGCACTTTTAAGCAGCAGTGAGTAGGTTTCAGCCTGTTTGCACAGGGGTAAGCACTGCTTACACAGGTTAAGCAATCAAGAAGGAACTGATTGTAAGGAACTGTAACCAAAAGTAACCACTGCTTACCATCGTGCAAACCCACGCACCCTCGCTCACAACTGCTTAAAAGTGCCTTAATCACTCCATATCCAATGGCCCTTGTTCTGCCCAGCAACAAAATAAATGGCCTCTGCAAGGCTTGAAATGAGGACCCTGCACACCACAGCCAATGTGATTTACCACTAAGCCATGGCAGATATACAGACATCTGATGTCATCACAAGCATATCATCCAGCACAGTCATTCAACAGTATAGGAAATGTATTTCATTATGTAGATGTATATGTGAGTGTTTATGTCCAGATGTATCTACATACATAGATATATATATATATATATATATATATATATATATATATATATATATATATATATATCAAGAACAAACCATGTGACAACAAAGAATTAAAATAGAATGAACAGGAAAACACCAGCAACTCCTGTATTATGTAGTGGTGTTGTCCTATGTAATATCAAGACTCCCTCAGAAAGACACGTGTCATTAATACACGCAAACATTTGTACATTGCCCAAATACATTATTTTGAACATTTTATTTACATTAACAAAACAGTTCCTGTCCAATCATAATGTGAGAACAGTACTCTTGCAAGGTGCTGTGTGCAACATCATCATCATTAAAAAGTTAAATGGGGTAACCATAGAGGGACCAGTAGTGTCATGTGTACACTGGGGTCATCTGCATTATGTGTACCTGGAACCTTTAGGAGTCATGTGCATATCAGGATCGTGTGCCTGAGAGAGGGGTGAGGACAACAGTAGTATGTTGTGATGCAAATTAAAAAGGTTAAATGTGTCCAGTGGACATGTGTGTGAAATGGACAGCTATGTCTGGGGCAAAAGTCATTCTGGGAACAGATTGGCCTTTTGTTTCCATGTTTGTAAGGTGATAGTGGGATGTTGGGGAAGGAGAGTAGGTATGCTCGTGGAGGATAGGTTGGGTAGGATGACAGACAAGGCAAACAAGACAGCATATAGGGGCGGTATATGACACAAGTGGGGGGGCTCTTTGGATGGGGAGGGGTGTTTGGCAGTCAGGCCATGAACCCCCAAGTGGAAACAGTGGTACGGAGGTCCCCACCCATGGGCAGCGACCACTGCACCTTCACAGCCCCAAAGGTGGCTGTGTTGGGGGCTGTCTAGGAGGGGCAGGCTCACCTTCTAATTGTGCCACTCTGTACTTGAGCTGGTGTAGCTGGCCTCAAAACCATGCACCATGGCCTGTACTGTACAATGGCTGACCAGTTCCTGTCTGGACCTGCTCCCGGGTGGGGAGCAAGCCTCATCCTCAGTGGCGGTTCCACCCAAAGGTGATGCAGAGCCAACAGAGGTGGAGGTCCAAGGCTAGGCCCCAGACATGCTGGTGCCCAGTGCCATGGCCAGCTGAAGTGGGACAGGTGTTTCTGCCGGGACCTACAATCCCATACAGCCTATGGTGTTGCAGTTTTAACACATATAAGGCTTAGTAATACTCAACAGCATTCAGGATTACTTATAACAGCATGCATAGATATTACCATTAACCCAAGACAACCGATGTCATACATTTGCAGAAGGACCACAACACATGCATATATACTGCATGACATCTGTCCAAAGTGTAGATGACTTGTGACTGCAGCTATGAACAGTGGCCCATTATTGGCATGTCACTGTGATAATCTCAGACAGTGACTGTCATACCACTGTTTCATGTGACATATGTCCAATCAGGGATGAGGTGTCGGTAACTCTCATCACTGTCACCGTGTACTGACTGCACTCCTCACACTATGCTTCTGCAGTTCACAGATGTGTGTTCTGTGAGTAACACAAGAAACAAATGGTTCCACACACTGATCAGTCCACAGATGACCCTACAGATGGGGGTTTCCTCACAAACAGAGCACTGTGTTGTCAGTTATTAAAACATGCAGACTAGTCATTACCACACACAACCTGTTAAACTGGCAGTAATCTGAATGAAGCATAGCTACACTTACATGCTGTAGTCATGTCTGGCACATCATCCTCCTGTCGTTAGGCTATTTTCCACAGTGTATGTTGTTTGAGGAATATCCAGATTTCATCTGTGATACTGTTTACCAAACACCAGATCCAGGTTCCACTCACAGCGACTGTCATGGGCAAACACCAACATGATGTTCCTAGATATTGTACTATGTTTCCATACAATTGGCTATTGGAATGTCACCACAGCTGTTCCACATACAATCAGCTAGAGGAGGACTGCAATAGGTCCAGAGGCCATCACCTGATCATGACCATCACTTACAAAACACAAGCTGCTGCTGAGCAGGTGTACATCTCCACATCCACCAGAGAGTGTGTGGGAGGGACAGACAGAGGCAAAGTACATCAGAGAAGGGCTGGGAGACTAAAATCTAAGCATCTTCTGTCACACATCTACCAGTACAGGGGTTCATACCCCTGACTGACTACCCATTACTATTACAAGTGCATGCAGTTACTCCATGTGCCACATAGCTGGCATGTTGGTGTGCTGTAAGAACATATATGTGTTCTGGTGAGCAACATCTGCAACAGAGATATAGTAGATATACATTAGGTGTGGTACACACGGCTGTCCACATGAACAGATATTGTCAACACAACCACACTCTCTAAGGGACTCAGACACATTGGCACACTTTGGCAGGCTCACAAATACACTTCCTAACTATTAAGTTTGCCACACTGCAGTAATGCACAGGTATTACATGCACCACACGGGATATCCTGAGGTTCTATGGGCTAGGGCATGTGAACTTGTCTAACATCAGTCAGTATGCCAATGGGAGTTATACTGGGTGTGACTGTGGTTGGGAACATCATACCCCACATGCAGACACAAAGTGCCAGTACTGACATGCATGTGTGCTTTGCTTCATGGGTGTGTAGTGGTTGGCTGTGCAAGATGGCTGTACAAGGCTGGGTGAGGGGTAATCCTTGGAATTAGGCCACCTTACAATGGTCTGCAGTGTGGTTCAGGGATGTAGTGTCTGCAATGTCCCACATAGATGGGTATTATATGACCTGTCCTGTCATCCTGGTTACCATTGTCTGTGGCCATTGCTTTGCAATGCATGCCATGTCTGTGTTTGATAGTCCTTGACATGGACAATGCCTGGGATGTGCATGTCCCACAATAATGTACAGTGACATGTTTATATGTACCTGGTTTGCCTGGCACATGTTGTGTACACTAACTGTTATCATCAGATGTGCCAATACTGGCCTGGTGTGACAGGACCTGCTAATAGACAGCAGGTTGACCCTGTACCTGCAATGACAGCATGATACAGGTATTTCCTGGTGTCAGTGGCATCTGTTCATACCGGGCATGTGTGTAAGGCATTATATGTCCTTTGTGGATCACATTTGATGGCACCACATATGTTGCAGGCAACCAGTGGGGAACATAGTGAAGGTGCATTGTCAGCAATTATGTGCCTATTGTACTGTTGGATAGGGTGCCATGCCCTCTGCAGCCCACTGCAATCACACCATGCCTGCCATCTGTTAACAATGTGCAGGGTACTAGCAACATAGCGGGATATTCTAGGCAAGTGTGTTTGTGTGTGACACATGAGTTCAGACCATAGTCTGGGTAATAGTTGGGTTGCTTACTATGTTCACCAGGCCTTTTTCCAGATGTAGGGGTATGGCTTGCTAACCCAGTCTCTTGGCTGATTGAAATCTGTAAACCACATGAGGTGGACATTGTGACATATAATATGGCCACCATATAGGAAAAGTACAAAACCCGCTCCTCAACATATCCAGTGGTTAGACATTCATAGCCACCTCCACAGAGGCTCTGACTGTCAAACACACACACACTCACACCTGCCATGTCTTGGAATAGAGCTCCTACCTAACTAGTTTATCACACTACAGCATTACGCAGTTATAGCATGCACTATGGAGATTACTGGGCTACTCCATCCTCAACAGTGTATTTCACAAGGAATGACATCAGCAGGTTTACCAAAGTAGGGCATTTCAGCTTTCTTGCAAGTGAGTAGCCCAAAATGCATTGCTCACAAAACAGACAGTGAGACACACACAACACGTCCACAACTAACATGTGTGGTTATATAACCTATTACCAAGATATATATCATACTACTGCATGGAGATGTTATAGGACGCACCATGAGGATTACTAGGGAACTTGTTCCCCAAAAGTGTATTTTACAGGGTATGACATCAGCAGGAGTACCAAGCTAGGGCATTGTAAATGTCCTGCAAGTGAGTAGGGTATAATGCATTGCTCCCTACACAGACATTGAAACACACAGAAAACATACATAACCACCATGATTGTGGATGGATCCCTACCACAGTTCTAAATCACACTCCAGTGGTATGCAGTTACAAGATGCACTACAGAGATTACTGAGTTACAGCAGTCCCAGAGGTGTATTTCTAGGTGGGTGACATCAGCAGGGTTGCCAAAGGTGAGTATGTGAATTGTAAGGTGTGTGCATACTCTAAGATGCATTGTTCCCTTCTCAGGCAGACACACACACACACAGTTGGCAAGTCTGGGATTATAAAACCTACCAAACTAATTTATCACACTACAGCATTATGCAGTTACAGGATGTGCTACAGAGACTATTGGGTTATAGCACTCCCAGAGGTGTATCTCTAGGTGGGTAACATCAGCAGGATTGCCAAAGGTGAGTATGTGAATCGTAAGGAGTGTGTATACTCTAAAAAGAATTTGTTCCCTTCCCAGACAGACAGACACACACAGTTAGCATGTCTGGGATCAGAACACCTACCAAACAATTTTTTTATACTAGAGCATTACGCAGTTTCAGGATCTGCTACAGAGATTACTGGATTACAGTAATCACAGAGGTGTATTCCTAGGTGGCTGATATCAGCAGGATTGCCAAAGAAGGGCATTTCAAGTGTACTGCGAGTTGTACATGTCTTGTACCTGTGTGTACCCACTGCTTACTGTCGCAAAAACACATTTACACCCACATAAAAGTGGCTTATTCAGTCATAAATGACATTATCAACAAGCCGTGCAGGCCTTGAACCCTGGACCATGCACACTGAGGTCAATGGACTTACCACTAAGCCATCTGGGTTGTATACATGTTTCATCATTTTTATAATGCACATCTTACTACAGGTATTCCACAGTACTGAAAACAAATGAGACAGTCACTTTGTGTACATATGTACAGTACCCTTGAATGTACTGTACTCTGTGAAACAACATAGACAAGTCTACATCTGTACAACTGTCATAACTAAATACATATATGCACCTATGGGATGTGTATACACACACACACACACACACATCTATCTATCTATATATATATATATATATATATATATATATCTTTATATATATAAATATATATATATATATATATATATATATATATATAAAATATATATATATATATATATATATATATATATCTTTATATATATATATATATATAAATATATATATATATATATATATATATATATATATATATATATATATATATATATATATATATATATATATATATATATAGATATATATATAGATACACATATCTGAACACCCTTTGTGACACAGAAGGGATCCAAAGGAACTGACTTGTACACAAAACAGAGGCATCTCTTGTTTTATAACATTTAAATTGTAATCAGTTCACCAGAGAAGGGATGGCTGTTGTGTATGTGGAGTTTGGGATGGGGAATGATGGGTAAGGAAATATACCCTGGGGATTGTGGAGTTTGAGTGGGGGAATGATGGGTATGGACCTACACCCCGGCGACCACTTCTGTGTCACTGCTTGACAGTGGCACATGAAAACAACATACCCAACTGTAGTCATTCTTGACTGTCTATTATTTTCTATTCCTAACTATGTAATAATTGACTACCATGGTGCGCAGCATGTTAAAATATATAACACATGTGTATGCCTGGCTACAGGGTAGTCACACACACACACACACACACACAAACATACACACACTTGCCAGTATTGTGCATACATGTCTTGCCTATGTAAATGTAACTAGTAAAGTGGTATGCAGTTGGGGTATGTGCCAGAGACACCATACGATTACACTTACTCTGATTCTGCTTCTGAGCTGGGTGACATCACAGTACTGATTACTTGCAGTGGGGTGGGGGGAAAAGGGTGGTTTAGCAGATGACAAGGATAAAGGCCAGTGCAAAAGGTGGTTTCTCTTTGGAAAGCAGCAAAACCCACTCTCATGACAGGATGCAGGCACAAGTACACACACACAACCACACTCAGCCATTTGCTGACACACACACATACACACACACACACACACATACACACACACACACACACACACACACACACACACACACACACGCAGTTGCCAGTGGTGGGATCAGTCCTCCTGCTTATCTACAGATCACTATTACAGTATTACAGTACTATGCAGTTATGAGATGCGCCACAGAGATTACACATTTCAAGGCAGTCGGAATGCCCTACTAAGAGTGAGGACAGCAACAGGGATACTGACAGTTAAGATGTACATAGCTGTAAACCTGTATGTTTAAAGTAGGAGTCCATTACAACCTGTATGCACAAACATGACACATCATCTGCAGGTAAGACATAGGTAGTCCTAAGAGGTATAGTTGTAGCACAACAAGCCCTGAACTGGAGTATGCCCATCTGTGGAATGGACAACTACTATCACTATACAGGGTTACAGTGGTCATGCTCATACACATAGAATCACAGGACTTGTTCGGATGCATTGATTCCAATTTCACAAGGTGACAGTGGGCATGCTCATACACTTAGTAGCACAGGGCCATTTGGGATGCACTATGACTACAACTACACAAGGTTATATTGGGCATGCTCATACACTTAGAAACAAAGGGCTTGTTTGGGTGCACTGACTCAAATTACACAAGTTGGCAGTGGGTACGCTCATACACTCAGTAGCACAGGGCTGTTTGGGATGCATTCTGATTCTAACCATGGAAGGCCATAGTGTGCATATTCATACACTTACATGTACAGAACACATTGTAATGGACCCCTATTGTAAACACACAGGTTTACAGCTATGTATATCTTAACTGTCAGTATATATGCACATCATACAGGTTTACTACCAGATACCTGTATGTGGCCTGTAAATGATATATCTGTGTCTGTGCTGTGTGATACACATGCATACATGTACATGAAGTACTGACATATATATGTGAAGCATACACAATCATGCATGTGTGGAAGTGACAGACAATAGGTTAACTGGGACACACAGGTGGATGCTAACTACAGCATGTGTCACACACATTGCTGCCCTGAAAGGCATACACTGATAGCAGGTTGTGGACAGTGGCATTATACTTGGAACAGTTGCATGTGCAAGCATAATATGTGAGTCCCATTGTCTAATGGTACTGAGGTGCAGGTGTCAAGATGACCTCTCCCGGCTGTGTTAGTAGTTGTCATTATTAGCAGGACCGCTACACTATGTATATCTGACATTGGTCATATACACAACATCTGCTGGTGTCAGTCACCTTAGATGTAGCATTTGATACCAACCACATTACTGCCACTTGCAGTGATGTCATGGTACGAGTGGCAACTACTTGACCAAAACAATGAGCCAATGTCCTGCTGTAATTATGAGGTTGTCCAGTGTCTGTCATTCCGGGATGTCATGACTGAAAGACAAGCCTTTGTCACACAGCACATGCATCCATGATTCAAGGGAGTGTGGATAATACCTAGGTCACATTTACCTATACAGTGACATTCCAAGGCAAAAGTCCTAAACACATAAGCAACACCCTGGCACCTACAAGACAATTACATTGGATTCTTATGCTAACCAGTGCTAGATGTGTGGCTTTTGTAATCCATTTGCTCAATGTAGAACCTACAATGGGTAACACTGACATCTGTGCAGTGAGGAACACCTGGCTGAAGGCTCTGTAGTGCACAATTGCACTACCACCATATAACTCAGATCCAGACATGTGGGCCATAACACTGGTATGGACCATTCCAGGTGGTGGTGTCCACATATTCATAAAGGCTACTCACAAGTAAAGACCACTAATCTGACATAGGTCATCACAGATGAGTCAGGTACAGGTGACCGTGGCAAAAGCTGCATTCTAGGGTGTATCCTCATACATCCACCACCATGTCTTCAGACTATCAACACACATCCATACATGTGGTATGACATAGTATGGCAGAACACCAAATAATCTTCGATTGGGGGACTGTACCTAGCCTTACATCAACTGTGCAAAGTACCCATGTACTGCCACAGTTGAATAATGTGTTATGCAATGCAATTGTACCACTGTTTTTAACCAGGTCAGTTGTACACATAACAGGGTCCCTCAGATGTTGTCAGCATTAACACAGTTGACTGTTTCTGTACACCAGTAAACAACACCCTCATGGTTGGATATGACCTAAATGTGCCTGCCCTGGATATGTACATCCCACACTCATACAACATAAATGAAAATACCATAGCTGTTGTTGTCCTTTCTACATACAGATGGCTACATTCATTACACACATGCACATGGCAGATAGGTCCATGGCTGCTGAATGATAACAGTACATAAGGTTTGATATCTGTGTTGCTAGAGATAATATTCCCTCTCTACTGGTCACCCATGACACTTATCATATCATACAACAACCCATGTGGCATGTATGTCATTAGACATGTCCACCTAATGCAATGCCTACAAACATACCCAAATAACAGGATCATAGGGCCTACACAAATGGCCTGTATTGACAGACTCAGGGAAATACATCTATGCTCTGTATGCTCCTGAGTAGTTACAGGTGATATGTCCATGACATGTACAGCCATGTGTACCCACAGCTCCTGCGTATGTCAACAATTGCAAGCCATGCATGCTGTGTGCTGTCTGGACATTAACCTTATTACCACGATAGCCAAAAGTGCTGGGGTAAGATATTTACAAGCCACAGACCTCGCACATGCTTGAATGAGTGTAATGCCTAGCTCAAATGGAGCACATTGCTGGCACTTTTCCAGTAATCATGAGGTGTGTCTGTGTGGCATATATGAAGTGCTCACTGTTGACCATTACAGTGCCCTGGCTTCACAGTGGAACTGTCAAGTAACAGTTTGTGGGATCATGACATGGACTATTGGTTTGTGTGTGTCTTGCTGATATGTGATGTTGGCATGAATGTACACTTGGCTACTCAGTGAAGGTGGTTGTGTGTCCTACCAGTACATGAAAACAACATCCATTATGGTGTAATGCACGACTAGGTTTCACACATGGTGTGGGGAAAGTGTGGAATGTATCCTCTTGACCTGCTAGTCCACTTACTGATGGAGACTACATATGTGTACATGTATTGATGTGTGTTTAGATTCCATGAGTGTGCAGTGTCTGATGTTTGAAGGTGACTGTTGTCTTAATACATCGTGCTGTTGCAATGCAGCCTCAACATTGCCAACTCTATATGGTGATATGCTCAAAGAACAATAAGCCGTACTTTAGGTATGGACAGATGTTTGGACATGACTATTAAGTGGTGGGGCTACTTTGCAAATGAATGATTACTGAGGACAGCTCACATATGTGTTACAACACTTCCTACAGTAACCTGTGTAAATGCAACGCTATGGTTCTGTTAATTGAAGTGGAAGATACACACCGCAGAATGCAGAAAAGGTGACACTGAAGGCAAACCTCTTGCCACCTGTAACAGTAACACCTCCCCTGTGAATATATTGTGCATATATCAGCACAGGTGGCAATGGAAAGAGTCAGTATGCTTAGTAGCGAGAGCGATAGTGCTGTAACTCTGTAATACCTATCATGAGGTAGGCAGGTGTTTGATTCACAGTACTGGCATGTGTGTGTCCATATATGTCACGTATGGTGGGGATAAATGTTTTTCACTCTCCTGAACAATGTGGTAGACGTCAGTACAGAGTGAAGTGCAGAAAGAAAGGCATAGGCAGGTGGTTGAATCTCACACATGTCAAGTGTCTGTATATGTGTGACCTAGGTGTATATCTTTGTGAATGCCACAGTGTGTGTGTGTGTGTGTGTGTGTGTGTGTATGTATGGCTGTCCGATCCCTGGTGTGAGGCTGTATTTTACCATAGTGAAATGTTAAGGCCCCCTCCCCCATCCACTCAATGCAATCTAGTATCCCTGTTGATGTCATCAATCTTAGAAGGGCATTCTAACCACCTGTAAACATGTACACTCTGGGGTGAGGCTTGTTGTTACATAGCCGACTGATGAACCCCCTCCACCCCACATTCACTCACTGCAATCTAGTATCCCTGTTGATGTCCTCAATCTTAGGCCATTCCGACTACCTGTACATGTGTAATCTCTGTGGCACGTCTTGTAATTGCATAGTACTATAATGATGTTTTGCACATAGGCAGGGGTTCTCATCCCAACACTGGCAACTGTGTGTGTGTGTGTGTGTGTGTGTGTGTGTGTGTCAGAGTGTGTATTACTGTCAGTGAATCCCTGAGTGTGTGGGTGTGTTACTGTGTCTGTGAATCCCTGAGTGTGTGGGTGTGTTACTGTCTCTGTGAATCCCTGAGTGTGTGGGTGTGTCTGTGTTTACATCCTGTCATGAGAGCGGGTGTTACTGCTTCCCAATGAGAAGCCACTTTTTCCACTGGCCTGTACCCTTGTCATCTGCTATACCACTCTTTTACCTCCTTCCCGCTCCAGGTAACTATACCTGTGATGTCGCCCACTATGGATGTGATGGCTCTGAACACAGTAGCTTACTACACAGCTATCATGCTCTTGGATCATTAGATCAGTAAATAAAATTGAGACTTGGGAGATTAAAACTGCGATGTGGAATCTACAAAGTGCATGCAGGTATCGTCAAACAGACCTGTGAGTAGTCAACGTTTACATATGGGACACTAACCACAAACAATGACATCCCCCGGCACATGCAATTACACCTGAAAGAGGAAGGCAGACCATCAAGATCAACATGCAGTTGCTGTTACACATGATACATACTGTCAGACATACCAGATGCATTCTAAAACAGTACTACATGGTATGTCCATTGCCTGTCAAACACTACTCAACAATACTAATCTGTAATTCTCTTCATAGTATGTTCACCCTGTGTGCCAGACCATATGAGCATGTCCCTGCACTGATGATGTGGATGACAGGGATATGGCACAGGCATCATCATATGCACAGGGTGATAATGTTTGCCAGAGGCCTAGGCTGCACCATTGGATGACATCATATGTGTGGGTTAGGACCTTTGATATCACTGGATGTGTGTGGATGTTATGCATGTGTGTGTTGAGGTGCCCTACATTTGTTTCTGGTGTGTGTGTGTGTGTGTGTGTATATGTATGCACACAGGTCTGGTATGTGGCTGGCCTTCACTGGGGTATTATTGACAGCTGCAGACTGTACAGGGCAGGTTCCACAGTTCACAGTGTCTGGCCACAGCCACGTGACCTGCGCCAGACAGGGGTTGAACGGGTACTACCAGGCAGAGGTCCAGATTGGGTACTGTCTGATGACACGTCCACTGGAACCGCGTCCCTGTTGGGACCATCCAGGACCCCGTGCACGTGGCCTGCTGTGTCCTGGTGTGGAAAGCACAGCACCAGCTCACTGCTGCTGCTACCACCACTATGAGAGTGGGCATGAGAAGTAGCATGTTCACATAGACCTTCAACAGGTGATGTAGCTGGCCTACGTCCACATGCCCAACGCCTCACTCCCACCAGATGTTCCAGTACAGACATTCCACGCTCAAGGATTGGCATGCCGTGGTCAAGGACTTTCACCATGTCACCCAACTGTCTATCCAAGATATCTGCAAGATGATGGTGAGCATTTGCAATTGCCTGGATGTTGTCAGTTAAAGAATGGATAGCATCCCTCTGAAGCCTCAGACCTTCTCTGTTGTACCATTTGCCAGTGCCTCCATTATAGCCTGAAACATGTGTCTGGTGACACCAGCTGATGTGCTTTGTCTTGCAGGGGCATGTTGGCCAGTGGTCCTCCTACGAGCAGCACTGGGCACATGTCTGTGTAGGACATCACCAGTCAGTTGGCTGGGATCATGGTGTGCAGACACACCTTCCATAGTTTCCACACTTCCCTGTTCCATGCTACCATCCGCCAATTGTCCTTCCTCTATGGCCACTGGTGATGGGGTCTGTATAGGGAGGAGAACTGTGTGCGAGGATGAGGGGGATACAGATGGAATGTCAACCAATGGCACAGATTCAGCCTGTGACAACCCTGCCTGTGCCTCAGTCATACTTCCATCATCACTGCTAGAGTATGTGGGGAAACTAACATCAGGAGGACAATGCACCTAAATCAACACCTGTGGGGGCAGAAAAAAAATGTACATTACAAGTTATACAACAAAGCACACACACACACAGACAGACAGACAGACACACGCACACACACACACAGACACACACATACAGACAGACACACACACAGACACACACACAGACTCACACACACAGACACACACACACACAGACACACAGACATACACAGACAAACAGGTAGACACATGCTATGGCACCCAACGGCATGCAACATGCATGTGATATGGCAGGTGGCATTCAGCCTAGACAATTATAGCGGTAGTTATCACACATTCCTGAGTTGCACACAACACCATGCATGTGTTATAGCAGAAGGCATGTACCTTACACATTTATAGTAGTAGTTAGCATACATCCCTGTGTTGCACCATGTGTGTTAGTAGTTTATGCCCCATACCTGCAACACAATGCATGCACTATGCACTGTTGCACCACACTGCCATGTTTTGTGCAACATTCCCCACATGTTAACAGAGCTTTGCTGACCTTTGAACATCTGCCACTGATGCTTTGTGTTGGCCACTGCCCCTATGTGTGAGGAGGACATGTGCTGAAGGGTATGTGGTGTGAATACTATGTTTGCCTGAGCCCTAGCTTGCATATCTCCCCCAAAGCAGTGCATGTGTATTCAACATTATTCTACCTGCCTCTGAGCTGAGTCTACAGACAATGTGCATGTGGCTATACACACATATTTGACATGGCTGTCCCTACTTTGCAATGGTGCCACAGACCAGCACAGGTTAACAGTACACCAGCCTGATATGTGGCATATGACCTTGCCAATCACATATAGTATGACATGTCTTCTGCTGATGTGTTGAATGACATGCATACATGTGTAACACAATGGTGTCCTTTCAATTATACAGTAAGGTAATGGTGTCCCAATGCAGGGACATGTTATACTAACATGGACCTTCAGCTGACGCAATGTTGTCAGTCCACCCTACAAATATGATGTGCATAGCCATTGCAGGGCATCATGTGGCTTCACTATTGCTATACAGTATGAGTTACAGACATAGTTCATAGCCGTGGCTGTGTTCAGCTACAATACATAGCTATTGTGGAATGCGACCCATGTCACTGAGATGTATACACACAGAACCCTAATGTGGAATGTGTGACACAGGTCACTGTAGGGTATACAGATGACACCCCTGCAACCATATTACTGATGCCTGGCAACTATGCCCAGACATGGCTAACTTAGCAGTACTCCATGTCCCACATTCCATCTGTGTACCTCACACACATGAGGAGCAAGCATGACAGTGATGTCTGACACCAGCAAGGTGAATGTACTGTATCTGTGGCCTGCTATGGTTGCATGTGTATGTTGTGCAACACATGTATGTATTTGGATACTGTATAGGTGAATGCTTTCATGTCGTGACACACTCAAGATGTTCAAGACATGTTATGTGGTGGTTATGATGTCATGCCTACACAAACTGTGCACAGGCCTGTATGATGTTTACTGTTTCACATCTGCAATATCACCATTACACAAAGGCCATAGTTGTATTGTGTTGAGCCAATGTACAACAGGGTGTGCACACATGTACATCACTTCTACTGTGCATGTTGCTTCATGTCTCTGGTAATCCTCCATGACCATGTGTATACATGTTTGGTCCAATGGTTGCGATGGGCATCTATGTCACCTGTCACTGCTGTCCCATATGACATACACCCATAGATGTCATATGCTCCACTGAGGACAGGATTATGCAGACAAAGGGTGGTATGTTTGGGATGTGAGATATCATGTTTTGCAGGATTGTTGAGCAGTGTTGCAGTCAGCCCACTACATGTCATGGACATGTCAGATAACACACGACATTGTGTGGCATTCATAGCACGGGTATAATCCACAAGGGTGAATCCTGTGGGCTGGTCATACTCCAGCTCCAACACATTTAGAGTGTGTGCACACATATGCTGTCTGTATAGTACTGTTTGTATTCCCCACATGTGTAATGCTGATCTATAGTACCTGTCCCTACAGTGAACCACACCTCCACCATTATATTCACAGCTGACCACACATCTGGCAATGATAGTTTGTAAGGTTTAGTGTAGGAGTTTCATATAGTCTTCAATCATTCCACATGGGTAACCACTGTGATGCATTGCAGGTCTGACCAGTATATATTAACAGGTAAAAAGCTTTCTTACACTGTAAAGGACAACAACGAGTTAAAGAAAAGGCAAACACTACTAAAAAACTCCTGTTGTCCACCATGGCAGTAAAACTGGCTAATAAAATCAAAACTTTAATAAAAAAGAATATAACATAAAACAAGCAGTCCTCAGTCTTCCGATAAGCGCTTATGGCAAATATGCCTTCCACAGATCGTAAAAAAGGACAGTTCAGCTTTTGTATTTATAAGGCATCACAGCCATTCATCTGTGACATGCCCTTGTTGCAAACCAAAAGGAAGCCAGCTAGCAAAGAGGTGTAATTTCCTTCATTATAATTAAAGGTGCAGTATTTCATTTTACTATGAGATTGTATATGAGAAAACTAGTAGCTATATATGTGAATACATTATATGAATGAAGCAACATTCAAGTAAGCCTGCTGATCGTATTCCTTCTAATCCTAAGCACAGGTTTTTAATGGCACAATGGTATTCAAGCCTGGTAATCTGTTCCCTCTTAAATTAATTATCCAGCATGTTTCCCTTAACTCTGTGTGATTATGGCCATCGCCTCCTCTTGTAGTCTTACAGACTGCCTCTATGGCCTTAAATACAAAGTGATGAGAAGGATACTGTACTATATGGGCTGCTAAGGCATTATTGGGATCTTTCTGTTTGATATCCCTTAAATGTCGAAGGATACGTTTCTTAAGACGTTGATCTGTTTTGCCAACATAGAAAGCACTACATTGTCAGCAAGTCGCTAAGTATATAATGTGGGAACTAGTACAATCAGCATAAACATTAAAATTGTACTGTTGCCTGGAGTATGGATGTACAAAAGTATTGGAGGTGTCAATGGAGTTGCAAGCTTTGCATCTCAGGCATTTGAAAGTGCCCTTTCTGTTAGAATTGGGCCTATTTCTTTTAAAACCATCTTTGCTGCAAATAAGACGTTTCAAATTCTTCTTATTCTTATATAGGAATCTGGGATGTTCCCCTACGATGTCTTTTATTTTGTCATCAGTTGTCAATACTGGCCAAAACTTCCTAATAACTTCACATACTTGCTTATTGTCAGAAGTGTATGTTAACAAACATTTAAGTTCCTGTGATTGAGTTTTAAAATCCAGGCTCTCATGATGACTCGATGTAGGTTCAAAGAAGTAGAAATTTAAGAGCGAACAGATTACCAGGCTAGAATACCATTGTACCATTAAAACCTGCATTTAGGAATAGAAGGAATATGATCAGCAAGCTTACTTGAATGTTGCTTCATTCATATAATGTATTCACATACATAGCTACTAGTTTTCTCATATACAATCTCATAGTAAAAAGAAGTACTGCACCTTTAATTATAATGAAGGAAATTATACCTCTTTGCTAGCTGGCTTCCTTTTGGTTTGCAACAAGGGCATATCACAGATGAATGGCTGTGATGCTTTATAAATACAAAAGCTGAACAGTCATTTTTTACGATCTGAGGAAGGCATATTTGCCGAAAGCGCTTATCGAAAGACTGGGGACTGCTTGTTTTATGTTATATTCTTTTTTATTAAAGTTTTGATTTTATTATCAAGTTTTACTGCCGTGGTGGACAACAGGAGTTTTTTAGTAGTATATATTAACAAGACCACTATACATTATGTGTACATGTGTTAAATGACCATATGGCAGATAGCATGCAATTAATATGATCTGTGCATTATCAAGCCTAGTAAATAACAATCTCACCTGCAACAGGCTGATGTCACTGTGAAATGCCGGAGGTACTTAAATAGGAGTGTCACAGTAAGATCATTATCCACACCTGTGTGATAGCTACAGTGTGCAATGTCCATGTTAGCACATAAGCCAGTACAATAGACTATACTATGGAGTATGTACATCTGTGCATACATAGAGTAGAAGACTATAGTATGTGGCATGTGTGCATAACTGCCTTGCATATGACGTTACTTTACATATTGTACAGTAACACCTGTGACTATATGAACTATAGCTGTGTTATATGTGCAGTAGTGACTCCAGGCTCGGTGGTTGAGAGAAACCCACCTCCACAATACCAGCTAAAACTTGTAGATGGAGGTCTGCAGGTGTCCCCAGGTTGGCCAGTAGCTCCTTGGTATGTGTGAGTGGGGGCTGGGTGAGTGGCCCCCCACCTGTTGCACCTTGTTCCCTAGCGATTGCATTAGCACGCTGTTTCACCCATCTTACAAGGTCCATGCAGTGTCGGGGCACCTGCTGATAGGTGTGATTGTGGCCGCCAACATCATTTACCCTCCTGTGGAGTTCCTCCCACTGGGCGTCCCACTGCTGTGTATCCTGTGGCACATGGCTGAAGAATGTTACATGGTTGTCGAGGAGGTATGGGATAAGGACCTCATCCTCCAAGTGGGTGTATGGTGGCAGCCTGGCACGTGGCATACCTGGAAGACATAATGATGGAGACAGGTCACAGTAACTCACAGAGAAGTACAGAAGTACAGCTGAACATACATGTGTATCACATTTATTAAGATTACAAATATGTCTTTGCAAATCTACATGACATTAACACCACTGACATGTTTAACTCACACACATTTGACACTTACTGGTGATTTGATGTTATCACCATATATGTGTGTGTCAAGTGATGACATTGGTCATACTCCATGTGGATGTCTTGATGTGGGCATTTCTGTTTGCCTGTACTGGTGTCTTTACCTATCAGCACATGCCTGAATGTGTTCACATTAATGCAATAGACCTTAATGCTGTGTATATGTCACATATATAGTCATACACAGCCTTAAGGGATATGACCTGTGACCCTGCAGACTTGCTCACAGAAAGTTTTTCATGTATGTGTTTTGCCATATTCATCTACATGGCACTGTGCAGCTGTTTAGCATCCTGCCATGTATTACCCGTGTTGCACATGTGAAACACATGGGACAATGGCTAGCCTGATGGTATTTTCAGGGTTTGATATCAGCTATAGCATGTATGGTCATAGTGAACTAGTAGGCTATATGCCCTGGGCCATTTATGAGCCTAGGCTGAAAGGTTACCTAGCTGTAGCCAGCAGATAGGTAAGTTTCAGTGGCCAGTTCAAGCAGTGCCACAGAACTGATCTGCAGGGTTACTGATATATTTGCCATGTGGTCCTCACACCATGTCACAAAGAGGGGCAATGTGCAGCTTCGCTGGACAGGGATGCATAGTATGGCAGGAGCATGTAAAGTGTATGGAACAGAGATCTGTCAGGCATGTTGTGATCATTGTACTAGAAAGGTGGATGTCCATGAAGTATGTGTTTATTTGAAATCAGGATGTGTAAGTGTAGCATGTCCAACATCTCTGGTGAAATCAGGATGTGTAAGTGTAGCATGTCCAATATCTCTGGGTTGGACACGGCTTTATTCAGGGTAGGCATCATGCTACATAGTGGAGCTAGGGATTGGGAAGACCAGTGTAGGCCATCTGAACATGGCCAATAACCCTTAAAGGATATATGTGATCTATTATGGGTCACTTGAGTGTTGAGTATGGCTGAACAATGATCTCTGTATTCATGGATGGCACCCTGTCTTGATTAAGTGTGCCTACCTGTCTGGTGTAGTGAAGTAATTATCAAAGGAAAGACTGCTGTCCAACTGCATCCCATACACACACAGTTTTCATTATGCTGACTGCTGCCTAGGTTGTAGTCATGGGTACAGGGTTTTTAACAAAAGGGATGACAATGCAATACTTAGCTGTCAGATTGTGGCCATACGTCACACACACCACACATCGACCCACAAAGGCCCTTCTGTATGTTGACCACCGTACACATTGAGTCAACTATTGCTCCTAGTTCATAGTCATTTACAAACATCAGTAGGCAGACGCCTTCTGTGTTAGTCTGTGTGGTATAGATAACAAAGTGGGGGAGTACCAGGACTTAACCCTGTATTACTGTAGCTGGCACTGGTTTGATGTGCGTGTATTAGTCAGACACCTTCTGTAGTGTTGGTTCTGCCAGCAGTCCAGTTCCCAACCACTCCTGTGACATAGGAATATACATCTAGTTTACTGAGTGTAGCTGGAACACAGTATGGGTGATGGTGTCCTGAGACCTGGCAAGGTCATGATATGCTGTGTGAATCAACCTTACTCTCATCTACATCTGTACTGACTACATCAAATAAGTTGATCACGGTGCATGGCCTTACAGACCAGACTCAGCAGGGTAGTAGTGCACTATTTCCTTTTATCAGTGGTGTCTCCCCCTTTGTGGGGTGTGATAACTGTTGCTGTGCACCATTCAGTGTGTACAAAGCCTGACATGAACCTATGATTGCACATGAAGTGTATGTGGAGAGTAAATTGTTCTGACATTTCTGTAGGATACACCCTGGGATGTTGACATGTCCCATAAAAGCTGTATGTATGGCTTTAGAGAGTGCAGCTTGTACCTGCATAGTTGTTATTACAGGGGCTCTATAGTGTACATGGATATATAAATAGGTGTACCTGTTGGGGGGGGAGATGGGAGTGGGTTTAGGTTCTCCAAGACCCTATCTGGATCAACAGGTGCTATTTCTGTAGGTGCAGTACTTCCCATGCCATAGTGCTGTGAAGCACGGCAGGTCTTGTTGTTGCCATTACGGTTCATGACACAGCTATAGAAAGCAGTGTGGTTGGCCTCATAATATGTGGCTGATTAGTTTCACAGTAGCTTTGTGTGGTTTTAATGGTGCATCTGCATCTTACTGAGGCTGACCAGGGATCACCTCCACTCATGTGTGTTCACTCTTGCAACAGTTACTACCTTCTGTGGTACACTTTAAAGCAGGGTACCACCAGTTTGCCTTTTTGTTTGTGTTTGGTTGAATCTTGGTTCTGTTTCAATGGCACAATTACTGCATTTATGTGAGTGCTTAAAGTTCATTTGTATAGGATTCAGCATTTGCACATGCATTGTCCATCTGCATGGGTGCCATGACAGTCACCACTTTGCTCTTAGGAAACATAACATTGGCATTGGAGACTGACTATGTGTAGCATACTGTTAGCCCTGTTTGTGCGACTATGGTGATCCAGGTCATTGGGGTTGATGAAATCCAACATGCATTGAGCGCAGGTGTTGGTACATGAGGGGTCTTCCTAGTTCATAATGGAATAGTTGAGAGTAGCCATTATTATGGTTTTCTGTCTCAAACCTAATATTCCCCATTACAGCACATTATGACAGTTGGGAAATCCGTGGCATGGTGAGTGATCTGTCTCAAGGTGCAATTTTAATTCCACTTTGGCACATAGGTAGTTGCTCAGCATAATGCATCTGAAGTTATGCAAGTGCATCTAGCGTGGGGGTGTATATATCCTTCAGGAATATGGACACACCTGTGGCCCATGTATTCCAATAAAGGATAATGGGCAAGAGGTGAGGTATGTGTTATAACATGGTCATGCAGGTGTGGTCTCCAGAGCGTTGAAACATGTCTCAGTCACTGCACAGATATGTTCTCCATGTTAAGGATTGACATAAGTGAGTCCATACTGAGTTTCTGAAATGTATCATTGAGTAGCAAGACCTGCAATTTATTGCTTGGCTGTCCCTGTTACAGCAGTGGACTTTCGCTTGAATTTGCATGATGAAGGCACTATAGGGGAAGTATGAGCCTAGCCAGTATCCAGATTCCCAGGGGTGACAGGTGCAGGCCCTGTCTGGCAAAGCATCATGGTCTGTCAACCATGTTATCCCAGGAAGAGACATACTGGATATCTTTTGCATTGCACCAGTACATTAGACAATTGTGGAATACAATCCTTTTGTCCCTGTACTGCAGTATCATTCTGGCCAATGGCAGAATGCTACCCAGGACTTGGGACATACCTGCATGGTCTACAAGACCTGACCATTCCTACATGGTGTTTCCATGCAGTCCAGCCTACTGCATCACAGGTCCTGCACAACAAGATTGTATGTGCCAGGGCCATGTGTATAGTTCAAAAGGTGGTCTGAGTGTATGTGTATGTGGCTAATCATGGCAGACAGGCAGCTGACAGTATGTTTGCTCTCGTATAGCTTGGTGTGTAACATAGTGCTAGAGTTTGTATTCACAAATGAGTACTGTTGGGCATGTTTCCAGCCATGTGTTCTGAGGTGTGGCACAATTATGCAAACTATGTCATACAGTTTGTGTATTTTGTTGTCTGTCTATTCCAGCTTGGGAGGTCACTTGCTTGGCCAGATACTTAGAAGCCTCTGTGAATGTGTATGATTTCTGGTAGTATGTGTGGGTGTCCTTACTGTGTTCTGGTAAGGGTATGTGTTGGTTGTGATGATGAGATGCATGTGTTAACCTATACCTCATGACTGTCCAGTCCAGACATAGCCAGACAATGTGTGAGGTGTGGTGTTAGGTGGGTTTGGCAGTGTACATGGCACAGAGATTGCATTCCCCCAGGATGGCCACATACACAAAGCTGACATTAGCAAACACCAGTAGCTGACTAGTGGACATGCCTGTATGAGCATTCAGTACTACAAGTACTGTATTTAGTGTACTTATTGCTTATGAAGATGTTTTAGACAGTGATACTCACAAGTAATTACTTGTGTTATGGATGTGACAACACTGGCTATTACAGAAACATAGTAGCTACCTTTAGCAGCAATCCTCCTCTGAGGAGCACATCACATCCTGATAGTTGATTACACATGATGCAAGTGTCTACAGGTCTGTTTCCATTTCTGGGCATATCCACCAGAACTATGAGCTCTGTTGGGCACAGACACCCACTCCCCAAACAGAGTCATATATCAATAGACTCTGCTGCCACTATCAGCATGATCAGGATATAATCAGATAGTGTAAGCCATCACCTATGAAGCAGCTATTACACATGAGCAGCTGTCTCCTACATCTTACACTCCTACTGCAGATGTTACACTGGAGTTAATGATGATATGCAACCTGTTTCATTACCAGTACTGTGCACTACCTTACATACAGTAATTGCAAGCAGCTGTCAGGTTGGCAATGAGAGGTTAGGCTACACAAACCTGAAAGTTCAACTAGTATAATCCTACTCTCAATATTCACTCTATGTAGGTGTGCACATAGCCATTTGGCCCAGCCCTGTAACAAGGGTCACTGCACATTTGCATAACATGTACACATACACAGCTATTATTGCTTGCAAACGATACTAGAGAGGTGGATATTACATGTGTTATGTGCATGGATAGTTACCTAGCTCTTCCAATTATCTTTGCTGTCATGCTGCTAAACTGTCAGATGAAGTTAAATACTGATGAAATGGATGTCCAAAGGTACTTATTGGCAGTTAAAAAACAAGGAATTGAACCACGATAACTCAGTTAAATCGGGTTTCGTCCTTACAGACCGGACTTCTTCAGAACAATGAACAAACCCCAATGGTTCATTTGTATATACTACCTAATTAGTATAATACACAGTTTAATTAACTACAACCTGCTATTAATTTAATTAAAATTAAAAACAATCAGATATGTTAAAACACACACCAAAGTAAAACTTCTTAAAGGGAAGCCATAAATACTACACAACCTAATATTATGTTAAATATGTGTGAATAAAATAAGTCAGTACATATCCTATCATTTCTATAAATGCATATGAGCACTTCAGAAAAATAAAAAATATATATGATTAAAATCAATTCATACTAAATAGGTGACCAATGCTAATCTATAGGAGAACCTAAAATATTATAATAGGTTATCCTAAAATATGTTTTCATTTAAGAATAGGTACCATACTAATACTTTCATTGATACCTGGGTAGTTGAGGGCATCTAAACGTAATTGCTATTTTAGCTCACTAATGTCTAAATGTATGTCTAACACACTCCCTTGCACATCTTTTTTAATATGCTGTATGAAGCAAAACCTAAAAACTTGGTTTGTGGAACAGTTCCTTGTTGGTCGTTTAAACCATCAGATAAATACAAGCCATATGTATCCTGTTATTGAGTATTGTAATTGCCGATAGACATAACTAATGTTTGCATAACATAACAGAAATGCTATGTAAAATAGAATACAGATCTGCCTAAAATACTGTACATTACACAGTTATTGGCACAATATCCCACAATGCAAACCATATTTGCACAGTAAGCCCACCTTTGACATGTTCATCTTACTTATACACCCATACATATGTCTACTGTTACAATATATTGACATATACTATCCCCTGTTATAGCACATACTTGTTGGACCAACCCTGAGACTAATAGTGGCTGGAAGAGAATTGGTGAGTTCCAAGCCCATATATATCATCCCTTGTGGTGTATGCGGAGTTTGCCGTGTGACCAATAGCAGTACACACATAGAATACTACAAGCATTACTACTGCTCAACATTACATCACTACAAGATAGCTATTTCCACTATATGCATTGATTACACTGCAATTCTTACAGAACAGATACTACATACACAGACATATTAAATGCTATGCATACATTCTTAGTAACTGGAGGTGTTATTGACTGGTATATTACTTATTTTTGGTTTGTGCTTAAGTATTTTGTACTGTTCTACAGGTAGATACAGATGGTTTGAATGTGTGACAAGGCATCCTTTTATAGTTAGAAGTCAGTAACATGCGCTATCCTGATAACCAGTTTGTGTTCCTAAGTAGTTAATTACATGCACATCAGCTGTGCAGCTACTGCCTTAGCCCATACCATGGCAACAGTGGAGTATAACTGACTACTCCACTTGGACGTTGTCCCTTTGCCTTACTTGTGAGGAAGACAGCCTGGAAGTGTTGTTTGAAATCTATTGCAACAGCTGTATGGAGACAAACACTAATATATTGTGTGTTATGCCTAGAGGATTTTGTCTAAATGTGAGTACTGCTGTTATATTTCTGAACATTGCTACTTGTGCAGGGTTTGTCTGTACCTAATACTTCTGCATATGTTTCAGTCTGGCCAGGATGTTTGACCATCTCAAGGCTGCATAGCTATGCATATAATGTTAGGGGGTTTACAGTGTGCGTACCAGACATCTTTAGTTTGTGTTAATGTGTATCATACTGTGCTGATAATCAGTAATCAGTAACACTTCCTGGTGTAATTACCTTTCAACCCTCTGAAACGGGAATAGTTCAAACAAACCCTGTAACATCAGCAGCTGTTCCATTGTATAACAACAACTATTTCACATAGGGCCATGTTAGTGAGTCTGTGCCCAGGTATGTTAAGGTTTCAGCAGATGTCGTACAGTGGGCGAATAATCACTTATGGTATGACAGTATGTATTGTTGTAATTACTTTGTGTGTGGGCTAGATGTTGGTGGGTGTACATAGCAGATGTAGGTGTGTAGGAACTGCTTTTATACATATTCTATATGTGTGTGGGGGTTCTTTCCCTATGTGAACATGTATCCCTTAGTGGACTAATACTATGGTAATTACAGGCTGATTCATCAAGGCACTGTTAAATGCTTCCTGTATGCATGCAGGTACTGTTAGTCCTTGAATCCTTTTGGCAATACATCGGAATGTAATGGAACATATTTGTAATAGTGTATTGGCATATACTCTTCATATGTTATGTTCATAATGTTGGGTGGGGCATATGTATATGTATATGTGCATAGATATAGATATATAATATATATTATTGCATACGTTTATCTGTACCTCCATAGATGTGTAGATGTTTTTAACCTATCTATATATCTACATATGTATATATGTATATCTCTATATATCGACATGTATCTCTCTCTCTCTCTCTTTATATATATATATATATATATATATATATATATATATATAGCATACACCTTTCATTGGGTACATGGCGGTTTGTCATATTTCCACACAATCCTCCCTTTTGTGTTTTAACCTGTCTGAATACACAACTGGCATAGGTAGATTAGTGGTAGGTTACTCTGAGGATGGTGTACATGGTTGCGGGTTCTAATCCTGGAAGGGGTTATTATTTTACCTCTCAGAGTAGGCACTGGTAGGGAAAGTGTGAATAACACACATTAAAGTGGTTGTAAGCAGGTGTGGTTGTAGACTGCGTGGAGTTAAGCAAATTCTAAACCTGTGAAGTGCTTATCCGTTTAACCGTGTTTAAGCACCGCTTACCGTCACGCAAACCCATGCAAACCAACTTATAACTGCTTTCATCCACCTGCATCCAATAGACCTTATTCTGACCCTCAAAATAAATTAACAGCCCTTGAACCCAGGACCATGAACACCACAGTCACTGACTTTACCACTAAGGCATCTGAGATATGTACAAATGTTATGGTGTTTAGAATATACATTTTACTACAGGCATTCCTCACTACTGAAAACAAATGTGACATTCAGTTGGTTTACATATGTATGATACATGTTAATGTTCATATGTTTGTGGAATTAGGTGTTGCAATGTGACATGACAGGGTGTATTATGGATGAAAATGGTTCTTGTTTTGTGTCATTTTTATATTGTCCCCATACTCCATGTATACCCCTTCAGTTCACTTATTGAACATCCAACCCAGGCTCTCCTTGATGCATGATTTCATTACCCATCATTCCTCCCCCACCACAATCTCCACATACACAACAACCATCCCTTCTATGGTGAATTAGGTTAATATTAATAGTTATAATACCAGAGCTGCATGTGCTTTGTATACACTTCAGTTCCTTTGGATTGCTTCTGTGTCACGAAGTGTGTTCATAGATGTTTATATATATGGTTATAGATGTAACTGTATATATATATATATATATATATATATATATATATATATATATATATATATATATTTAGTATTAATTTGTAACAGTTATACATATGTAGACTTGTATATGTTGATTCACAAACTACAGTACATTACAATGTACTGTACATATGTACACAAAGTGACTGTCCCATTTGTGGTCAGTACTGTGGAATGCCTACAGTATAAGGTGTAGTCTAAAGAGCATGTGACATGTATACAGCTCAGATGGCTTAGTGGTAAGTCCCATGACTATAGTGTGCATGGTCCAGGGTTCAACACCTGCGATGCTTTAAAAATGTTTTTACTCCAGAATAAGGCTCATTTAAGCAGTTGTAAGCATGTTTAAAAGTGTTTGTATGACATTTAAGCAGCAGTTAAACAGTTAAACAAACTTTAAAATGTATAACCTGTGCACACAAACACAGTCACATCTGCTAACTACTTAGGATATATACATTTCAGTGAAATATTATCTCACTATGTGCTTACATAACATTACATTCTCTGTTGACTTTACTATCCAGCATACATGGGTTTATATGGGTGTTTTAAATGTTTATTATACTGACAAATACTACCTATATATGCAAGCTGTGGTTAAGGTATACGTTTTAACATGATAAACATCCCTGACTTTATTGGGATTTGAACCGCGAATGCGCAGATACTATGCAAATGCTGTAACCATTACACTATTGACATTAATGTTGCTTCCGCCTATTTCCTATTTGGATGATTTCTATGTGTAAGCTAGGCTATGCAAAGGGCAGAGGTGCACAAACCCACTGAGCTTCACTTACTCTTGAAATAAAAACATATAACAAATGAAATGAGAGATTATAAATTACATTCCTAACTACATTAGGCATAGCCCATCACTGACACACTTCAAGGGAAACATTGATGTGTGAATGGGTAACAGAATATACACCCCTGGGATCATGTGTCCCAGAACCATACAGCCAGGGTATGGGGGAGCCCCTCCAGTTTTATAGCTGCAAGATCTGTTGGGGTAATTGAATGGTGTTGATTTTTCACATTAACATGCCCTCTTTAGATCACTAAGTGCCCCTATCAACCTGCATCACTCCAGTCTTCAACAGCTTCCGGCAACTCTGCCTGGAATCACTTCATTGTCTATGCTTGACAGAGGCTCAGTTACTTCATTAATGGTGCAGAGTAAGCCAACACACTGTAGCTATGCTTCTAATTGCCCTTGGGCAGATAGCCTACTACCTATCTGTGAACCTCTAAAGTGCAGGCCATCACAGCCATAATATGTGAATAAACAGAGCTTTCAGATCGCAATATACAGTGAAATATCACCATGTAGTCAGAAAACAGTTAAGTACAGCAAGGACATACTGAGCACTGATAATTAATCACCCCAAAAGCCTGTCTTGGAAGCTAGAAGACTTGTATACGTTTAAGGATTTCTTTTGCTTACCAGTAGGTTACCTACAGGAAGAAAGATGAGAAACAATCACAGATAGGAAACATGCATGCAATACTACCATACCAGCTTATGTGTCAGCCTTAGGCTTTGGAATACTGGCCAAGGCTATTGGCACCCCCATGATGCCTTTTTTAGGGAAGTCTCAAAGGTGAATCCCACCTCCATAAACAGCACAATAGCAGAATCAATGAGGGGTATGCTACTCAACATCAGGGGTTGTGATCACAACCTACATTCACTCATAGCACTCCTCAGTATGGACAACGTCAACATCTGTGCAGTAACTGAGACCTGTTTTAAGGCTCCTGAGAGCACACCAGCACTACCAGACTACAACCCATACCACACATTTCTGACACAAAACATGGACTGACACAGACATGGAGGGGGTGTATCCATATTCATCAGGGATACCTACACCTCCAGGTTAGTGGGGCAGCATGATATCTCTGAGATCATCCATGTGCAGCTAACATCAGCCACAACTGCAATGCAAACTGTGGCCTGCTACAGATCATCCTCCATGACCCAGGACCACCACTCCACCTACCTGGAGACAGTGGAAAACATGACAGTCCTACCACACATCCTATTATTAGTCGATGTCAACTACCCCACCATTAACTGTTAAACTTACTCAAGTACTCACTTCCAGGCCCAGCGCTTCCTTGAATTTATCACCTTATATGCCCTGTATCAGATGGTAAACTCCCTAACGAGGGGTGGAAACATACTAGAAGTGGTAATCACCAACATGGGCGACAGGTGCATCACAGCAGAGGTAAACCGATCACTGGTTAGATCCAACCATGAACTATTCACTGCTTCCACACCCAACCATCTCCCCCACCCAGGGAAACCACAGTGTATACCTTTCCTACAGCTAAATTCACACTACTAGAGACAGGAGTGGGGATTTTTGCAGCCCCCATGCTAAGGGAAAACACTGCTCAAGATACAGACAGACTTACAAATGCACTCTATAAGCACCTACAAGGATGTATGGATCCTGCCGTCACTGGTAAACCAAGACTCACTTCTCCTAGACAAGGACACCAGTCTGGTGGATCCCTGCAATAAACAGGCTATATGACAGAAGTAGGACAGTAGTCCAGAATAACAGCAAATCCAAGAAGGGCAGACATCTGTGATCAGTATTAGTAAGAAATGTAGGTCCCTCATGAAATCATCCAAGGCTAGCATCAACAGGAAAATAGGCAAGGATTCGAAAGATAACCACAAAGCCTTCTTTGGCTATGTCATAGGTTCATAGGTTCATAGGTTATTCCTCAAGGATCTAAGTGGTAACACACAGATTTGCAATGTGCTGGTGCAATATAGCACAAAATATACTGACCCTACTGATATCGCCAGCATCCTTGCAGATACATTCAGTGCAAACTTCATCCCCTAAAGAGCCCACAACAATACCCAAAAAGTACAGTATCCCAGACATCAGAGACACACAGGTGGAAATGGCCCTGTCGAACAGCAATACACAGCGTCAGTGGAGGCAGATGGTGTCCCAGACTGCATCTTGCAAACACTACAAGACAAACTGACCCCCCACCTAATTAAGCTTTTCAACCTCAGCCTCTCCACAGGCTACATGCTCATACAATGGCATGTGGCAATGATTATTCCACTCCACCAAGGTGGAAACACAGCTGACCATGGTAACTACCACCCCATAAGCCTGAATAAACTGGTCTGCAAAGCTATGGAGTGCATCCTCATAGCACTCATTAACAAAAACATTGGTAACCTCAAAACACTTGACCCAACCCAGGTCAGCTTGATTGAGTGCAGTTTATGGCTACTGAACCTGTTTGACGTCTTACAGACAGTCACCAAGACGTTAGATGAGGGTAGAAGTAGTTCACACATACTACATGGACCTTGCTAAGGCATTTGACACCATTTCCCACTCAGGTATTATTGATAAACTCACCAGCCTGTACATACACCCAAACATCACAGGATGGGTTGACAACGGGCTTACACACAGAACCCACATGGTACGACTAGCGGTTTCCAGGTCCAACTCTTAACCGGTCACAACTGGTGTCCCACAGGACTCAGTCCTGGGACCCCTACTGTTTGGCATATACTTCTCAGAGATACAGGCAAACACAGGTGGACTACAGCAGACCATGTTTGGCAATGACTGCAAACTGGGAGCCATACTTGACAGTCCAGCTGACACAGATATCCTTCAAGCAGCCTCGCAAAGACCAGCACAGGGTGTCAAAGTCGTGGCTTCCAGCTAAGTGCCACAAACTGCATGGTCATTCCATTTTGAAATATTAAGCACCCATATATTAACACATAAGTGGCAGCCACATTAATACAGACGAGGTAATAGGGTATCTGCGGACTAAGGTAGATAGTGATCTCTCCTTTGATAATCATATCTCCAAAGTAGTTAGGACATCCTTCTGTGTAGGCCATCTGATTACTAAAGGGTTCGCATCTAGACATACTGAGGTTATAGTGCCCCTTTACTCATCACTCGCCAGTCCCATCATAGATTATAATAACCCATTTGGGAGTACCTCAGAAGACACATCCAACAGCTGGAAGGTCCATGATTGTACCTTGCCAAGAGGAGTACTGGCCTCAAACATATGTCCTGTGCAGCCAGACTGAATAAACTCCTACTTTACTCAGTGGCATCTCATTTACTCAGAGCAGAGATGATCTCTGCTGGCCAGCAAAGCCATGTAGAACTCAGGCTTAATGGATATGCTCCACCTATGGGAATCCATGTCACAGTGAGCCACATGCTGTAGTGAGCTGAACCTTGCCACAACAATTACTGGAAGATGCCGGAGGGATGGATTCCTGTCAGAGAAACTCCCCATACTTTGGAACAACATCCCTAATTACCTTATACAGAGCCCCTCACTAACACTCTTCAAGAGAAACCTTGAAGAGTGGATGGGGAACAGTAGATACACCACATGGATCCCGCCATTGGCTCTGCTCCACAGAGGGACAGTTAATGAATCAATGGGGTGGCAAAAGCTGACACACTTTGGCTAGGCTTATGAATGCCCCCAGGCAGTTAGCCAAGTACTTACTTATGAACCTATGAACCTATACGTACAATGTCAGCACATGCTGATAGCTTAATTTACTGTTCAGGTGTTGACTTACCTTGTGCCAATAGCAGTTGTGTGTGCAATAGTTGAGGGCTGCCTATGTTGGATGCACACAGTAGACTGCCTATACATGACAATTTACAGGTAGTCTTGTGTGTGTGCCATCCATTTTTACTGTTTGTGCAGGTGGAGAAAGGTGTCAGTCCCTAGGTGCCTATACTGTCAGTGTGTGTGCTATACATTCCCTCCTTGCCAAGGCATGGGCATACTGGGCACACCTCCATCTGCCTACTGGGGCTGGTTCTGGGTGTTTGTGGTCTGAGTACCTCTGTGCCTGTGGGGTCCTTGGCAATGGTGGTGGGCTGTCAGGGCCTTCACCATTCTGTCCCTGCTGCAGCTGTTTCCACAGGATCATATTGTGTAGCATGGCACATACTATAAAGATGTGGGCACACGTGCCTGGAGAGTACTGCTATGTTCCACCAGACTTCTCCAAGCAACAGAACCGTGATTTAAGCATCCCAAACACATGCTCTATGATGATTCTGGTTTGTGCGTGTGCCTCATTATGGTGTTCCTGCATGGGTGTGTGTGCATTTCTGATGGGAGTCATCATCCACGGTTCCAGTGCATAGCCAGCATCCCCCACCAACTGGCCATATGGGATGTCCCCTGGCAAATACCTGATACAGCTGTGAGGCATGCCAGATATGGGAGTCAAGATAGCTTCCAGGGCTGCCAGCATATACATCCATGATAATGCCCTGAGCATTGCACACGACCTGGCAATTGATGGAGGGGTATCCCTTGTGGTTTATGTAACACCTACCCTGCTCACTGGGTGGTGACTTGATGTGTATGTGTGTGCAGTCTATTGCATCCAGTACCTCTGGGTATTCTGCCACACAGTGGAAGAGACGCATATTGCTGGCCAACTCCTCCTGCATTCAGGGGAAGTATATGTTCTCATTGGCATGTGGTAACATGGCATCCAGAAACTGGTAAAGTACCCTAAATGCTGATGCCTGTGAGATCCACATGATATCCCCAGTTGACCTTTGAAAGATACCTGTAGGTAGTATTCTCAGGCTTACACATACCTTCATATCCACTGGAATGGGTTCCCCTCTGTTATTTCTGGCTCTGAGGCATGGCCGGCACAGCTCCACAAGTTGCTGTAGGGTGTCCCTGTCCACCCTCTAATGCTCTATTATCTCCAGATCATGTAGCCCCTGGTAGGTTACTCTGGGTCTGAACACTTCTCCTCCTCTGGTGCCTGAGGTGGTTGTGTGCATCATCCTCCACACCACTGTCAGTCTCCAACACATGCTGGTGGATCAAAGCTATGGTAGCCCCTAACATGTACATACTAAAAGATCCATGTCTGTATACACCAGTGGTGCAGAGTGTATGGGAATACACAAGTGTGTGAGAGGTGCTTTCACACTTTATACTATTTTGCTATGAATGCTGCTGAAGTCATTGGGTGTGTATTAGTAATTCCAGCTGCAGGGTATCTTAATTATGAGTTTTACAGTGAGTACTGCAAGTGTGGGGCCTTTAGTGTGGAGTTATGCTTGCCTGCCTTGTTTATTCTGTTGCCCTTTAATTCACTTTTAAACCTGGATCCCTTCCCATTATCAGGCATGCATCCACCTGCCGTCTTTCTTGTTTTGTACTTTCCCTACCCAGTCATGTGTTGCAAAATGTGTCTTGCAAATCTTCTTTGTTCTGCTGTGACACTTTACTATTTTCTTTGCAGTACAGCCCCTCCCCTTTCCTGTTCTGCAGGTAGCTGCTTGCAGCCTTGTTAGCTCTTGTCAATGGTCCACTGTAAGTTCCTAGGTGTTAATTAGTCATTTGTACTCCAATTTCTCTGCTGCAGCATTTCCTTATTTCTTTCCTATACCGTTCCTGTTTCAGCTCCGGTGCATGCCGCGCAAACCTGTTTACCAGGTTTAAGCGGGTTTTCATCTCCGTTCACATGCATACTCAGTTACCTTGTGTACTGTCAGCTAAGCAAAGCTATAACTAGTTCTACATACCCCTATCCTGCAGCTTTGCTTAGCTATGGGCAAATTGGATTAGCAATGCTCCAATGTGCTTACAGCAAAGGTGACACACCCCTCTTTTGATGTCATCTTTATCTCAAGGGCACACCTCGGTGTTATAACTCTATGCTGTGAGGTGCATCCTTACACCAGTGGGGAATATGTGATTCACTATTACTCTTCTCATTTGAATGGCATTGCCTACTAATTCCTAGCTACCATGCATAACACTGTCACAGCCCCTTAGCAACCCTTGCGCCATGGTGTGGTATAGCATGCCTGCCATTCACTATTATGGGGAAATCATGATATGTGTTACATTACAGTTTTATTCTATATTTTTCTATTTTCCTTGCGATCCTGTTTGTGCGCTGCTGCCCTGCGCTTCCACTTCGCGATAGTGCGAATATAAATATTAAATGTTAATTTTATATTTTGTACTTTTTTATGCCAATGGCTAAATATTTAGCCATTGGCATATATTAACAATATAATACATGTGTTTGTTCGGCTGTCATGGCTCCAATTTTATGTTTGCAAAAATGTAAACCGTTTTTTATGGTTTACATTTCTGCATGCTTACATTATGCCTGCACCACTTCCTGGATCACTACATACCTTCATTTGCATGCTGTACTGCTGCACATGGGTTAATTAGTATGGGAACTGTGCAGGCGTAGCATATGCAGGTAGTGCACATGGGAACAGCTCGTACATGGATCGCTCGCTGGCCATATTTGGTGTTGGACCACCAACGCTATGCCTGCACCTGGTGCAAGCTTCATGAATCCCGGGGATAATATTTAATACACCACTTAAATACATACACTGAGCAACCAAAACAAATTACCTCAACACTACAATGGAAAGTTACCCACAAGACTCTCCATTTATAAACCACATGAAATCTACTTACCATATTCAATTGTGCAGTTGCCACATATCATTAACTCAATGGGAAACAGTAAATTTAATCTAAAAACAAGAAAAAATATTGGTAAATGAAATGTGTGGGAGCTAGTGTAGTGCAGTAAATAAAGTATATCATGATATGAGTGAACCCATTTCTGGATTCTTGGCTTCATATCTTATCCCAGAGGTTATTCACTGAACTACACTACAAGATACTTAATTTGTTACAGTTTCTTTCACAACAGGCTGCTAGTATTTACTCGGTAGGATTCAGAAATGTCATAGCTATGAGCAGTAAGGCCGAGGCAAAAAGGGCCATTTAACACAATCAAGCAAACCACTGATTCAGAGGCACATTAACCGCAATGAGGAAAGAGCTCATTATCAGCTAATTTGTTGTTGTTGTTTGCCTTTTGGCTTTTCCCGGTTAGGGTTCACCACAGTGGAACTCCAGTCCGCTAATGATTGGCAGATAGTTTTTATGGTGTCGAGTTGCCAGCCCAACGCCCAACCTTCAACGAAGGCATGCCTATTCAACGCATGTCTTTCGAACGCCCACTCGACTGTGGGCAGGACATGCAGACTTCACACAGATGGCACTCCCAACCCAAGCTGAGAATAAAATGGGAGAACCTCTTGCTGTGAGGCAACAACGCTACCACTGCACCACTGCGGAAAACATTATCAGCTAATTTGTAAGTCTCTGAATTACTTGATGCTTATCACAAATGCTAATAAGCACTTTGTTATGGTAATCAATGCCAGTGCCCCATGCAGTGCATCTGTATAGAAACCTTATTCATTCATTCATTCATTCCTTTACACACACATATACATCCAAATACACACACACACAGACATGTCCCCATACCTCTCAACTGGCCCTGATTGAATAAAAAGTCCATAATTTTGCCTCTGGTATTAATCATTTCTCTGCCATGGACAAATGAAGTCAGTCAGTAATGTCAGACATCAGAGTTTCAGAATTTTTCCCTACTTCCTACTTTATTTCTTAAATATCTTTGTTAACTTATTACATAATGACATGAATACACATTTAATTATAAAAGAGAGTTTTTCTCTATAATAATTAGATTTCTGTTTTAATGATTATTATTCAGTGTAATATTACATAGATTGCTCAAGTCCTGCCTTTCCAAACATATCACTCTTCCTCCTGAACTTAATTCTGTATGCATTATTCCCAAATATTTAATTTACTTATATATATTTTGCTCCTTTCCTTTTCTAAAGATCCAGCCCTCGATTTTTTATCTCCTTTACAACATCCAATAATTCTGTTACAGTTGGTTTTGGTTTTGATTTACTTTTTCTACTAATTGTTTTTTTCTGGCAGGAAATAGTGTTAAACTTAGCAGGGCCTTACTATGTCAAGGCAATTCAATCTCCATAACCCTGGCCAAAAGAATCATGTCCTTAGTTAAAATAATTTTCTATCCCAACATTCCTGACTAGGACAGTTTCAAAGTTTATATTCTTCATTTGCAGATTCTGGCTGCAAATTCTGCTGTTCTATTAATTTTTAAGCATACTATAGTAATATATAATACATGTCCTGGTGTCTAGTGCCCTGGAATGCCTCCTTTACATTTGCAGGAGGCCAGAGAAAGAGAAACAATGCCCCATGGTGCTGCACCTCATCAAGGTAATGCACTGTAGTGGGACTGTCTCTGAATTGGAAACATATGCTAGCACTAGTAACAGGCCTGACCACTGATGGTAACATTTCTGAATCCCAGGGAAAATACCTGGGTGCGTATGCATATTTGTGTGTATTTATGTCTCTAATTATACCTATGTCTATTTAAGGAACATATATGTACTTCTATCTATATAAATATTTACATCTGTATCTTTTCCTGTAGCTACATTTCTATACATAAAGTAATATAATGTGATGGTTTCCACCAGTTAGAATAGTGCAGAGTGACTTGACATATGTAAATAATGGTACAAATAATGTGGGAGACCCCACAAATATGTATGCAGTAGTATAAATAATGTTTGTGACATGAAATTTGTAGTGTGCTGTTTTCTTTAAATGATACTTTAAATGATGCCAGTGTGTTGTTCAATTATCTCTTACTTTATGAGTAGAGATGAAACTATATGTAGTTGTAAGAATAGGTTTGTTCAGTGAACTTTTAGAGATAAATGAAAATAAGGGCTAAGCAAGCCCATGCAGATTGTGCTTGCCTTTTATAAAGGAAACTTGATGTTCCGACTAGCAGGTTTGTGTGACTAAAGAGAAGATCATCCTTGGAGGAGAAGGAGAAGGTTGAAAATAGTACTTGCTATGACTGACTGATTCCCAACAATCTTTGACAGAATATACTGCATTTGTAGTCTAAATAAAACAGAAAGACTATTTTCACAGTTGCCTGGAAAAAAATCAATATTTGATTTTACTTGTACATAATAAACTGTACTATTTTTATAAAGAGTAGTGCAGTCAGCTGCATTACATTTCCACACTGTTGGATTAAAACAAACATTTTTGGCACCAGTTATTGCCTAAGTCCTGAAACCTATTAAATATTTTATTTTCTTCTGTTTATTAACTTGGGGGGATTCAGTAATCCTCCGTGTAGGACGAACGAAGCCCTACTCGGAGACTGCTGTCTAAGAGTATGATGTCAGTGCATCATGCATATGCATGAGGGCATGCTGACTCAACTCCCTGGCTAACATGGAGCATGTAGGAGCACAGGGGGCGTGTCAGACTGCCGAGCAGTCCAAATATCCATGCCCCTGCAAGTGCCTAAATCTGCAAATGTTAGCAGATATGAGCGAGTCTGCTCAAATGTGTATACCCCCAACACTACACTCCCCCACATTCAAAAGCCCTGTACAAATGAACTAAAATGTAAAACAATTTTTTTTAGTATTCACGATATAGCTGCCCATATATGCGCTTGTGTGTGCGGGTGTGCCCATTGCTTAGCTACAGTTAACAGTGTAGACATCGAAGAGGATAATAAACCACTTATATGGAAATTAAGCCAAATAGCAATAGTGTAGTGGTAGAGCCTTCGCACAAAGAGGAGGCATTCCTGGTTTGAGTCCCACCACTCCCCTTTCCATTTTCTGTAGGAAATCCATGCATAAAAAGAATTCCTGACATTTACCTTTTAAATTTTATTAAAATGCATCGAAATGGCCTATGTAGTAGTGAACGATATTTTAAATATATATATAAGGAAGTGAAACGGTCATGCATACTAATGAATGCATAAGTAACCTATCTTAAGCAATGTGAAGCACTGCTAAGCAACGTTTACCAATGTTAAGCACATTTAAGAATAATTGCCCATACCTAAGCACTGGTTTAACTAGCGCAATAGCTTTGCGTGGAGCTGCGCATCGCGCCAACAGCGAAAACAAAACATGTTTGTGCGGAGGTGCGTACCGCACTAACTAGTGCAACATCGGGCAACGTCGGTAAACTTAGAGCAACATTGGGCAAAGTTGAGCAAAGTCGGCTAAACCCAGCCACACCCCCTACCGGTCAGGCTAGTAGTAAAATAAAAAAGCAATAACAGGTCTCGAACCTGGGATAGTGTGCACCATAATCACAGTACTGATCCACTAAGCCATGACTGCATTTGATGTTCATGGACTGTCAACACACATATACATATGAATCAAAGTTAACCCAGTGCTAAGCAGACGTGCACTCAGCTGAGAACTTTCAAATCTGGCCAATCACAAATAAGTGCAGGAAATGAGACATATTTAAGCTCCATAGGTGGGAATACTTGCCATAACTGGTTGTAGCTCCCATCTGCAAGCAGCAATGGCTGGTGTCGGAGAGGGCTCTCACTTCCGAGTGCAACGGTGGGGCATTGAGGAGTCAAAAGTGATGGTTTGGCTCCTCATCCATCATCATAATGCTAGACTCCTACAGGGCCAGTTCTAGGGCACGGAATACAAAGCGGAGGCCTGGAACCTTCTCACCCATGGGATGCAAAATGCCCCACTACTGATTAGGTAGCCATGGACTGAAGTATGTAAACATTGCTAGTGTAGTCGATAGTATGGATAGGTATATGTCTCAATATCACTTCATTTACTTCACAGCTGCAGGTGTCCATGCTGCGAATCAGCAAGCCTATGCAAATAGGCTGCTAAGGCTGCGCCACCAGGCAGGTTAGTAATTTTTCTGCATGTACTGTTATATAAAATAAGTGAGAGAGCCTGACTAAAAGTGTCTTAGCCCAATAATAAAGGTATAATAAGGCTTGAAAAACCTCTCTGCATGAACCGTTATGTAAAATAAGTGAGAGAGCCTGAAAAAGAGTGTTGTAACCCATTAATAAAGGTATAATAAGTCCTGAATTATTTCTCTGCATGTATTGTTATATAGAATAAGTTATAGAGACTGAAAAAGAGTGTTGTAAACCATAAATGAAGGTATAATATACATCCTGAATAAGATGTCTGCATGCACTGTGATAACAAATAAATGAGAGAGCCACTAGAAAAGTGTGTAATGTAATTAATAAAGGTATAACACCTGTAGTGTGTCCATGTCACTTTCTTTGAAATGTTGATGTACTCTTGCAGTATAGAAATAGTAGTGTTGTATTAAGCGCTGTCAACCCACACTTGGGTAGGCCCATAGAAAGAGGATGAAGGGAGTGCCAGTATCTCTTAAGCATATATATAGTCCTCAACTGCAGTTGCAAGCCTGGCATGTATAGGTAAATCTGGCACATGCGTAGCTTGTAATTGTGTGCACCGGAAATGTCACTGTGCTGCTAGAATTTAGGAGGCTGTAAAAATATAACTGATAATATCACCTGAACACATCCAGATATGTAGACATATGAATATAAATAAAATATATAAATATGCAGCAGTAACATCTGCATCCTGGACAGTTTGTATATTAGATACAGGACAGGTACATAAGGAACTAGCAAAACATACCCCACAACGTAATGGACATTGCCTAGTGTAATGATAAATGTAGGGGATATATACCAGCAGTCAATAGGAATGTAGTGTAAACTATAAGTTCATATAAGTTGTTAATGGAGGTATCTTTTTACACCCTACTGTATGTGCATAAACAATGCAATTCCACACCTCAATTGGTATGTGTAATCTCAAAACATTTGTTGGGACATATGTCCTATTGGTTTATAAATACCTGCATAACTTTGATGCATGTGCCCTGTTCAAACACCACAATCTTGGTGGCCTGTTGCCACCATTCATTCCTGCATGCTGTTGGAATGTCCACTGTCATTCAATATATGCATGTGTTATGCTTGCTGTTCAGCTGTTGGAACTCTGGTATGTTGGGTTAATGGGAATATTACTGCATGCTGTTACAACTAATTTGGAATGATGTTGGCTATACTGTCATTAAATTCACCTAAACACAGAACGTATGGGAAGGCCGGTCCCAGTGGACCCACCTGTCCCACCTCAGCTGGCGATGGCACCTTGCACTAGCAGGTCCGGTGCCTAGCCCAGGACGTCCTCCTCCATTGGCCCTGTGCCACCTTTGAGTAGAAGCGCTGCAGGGGATGGGGCTCATCCCCACCGTGCAAGCGTGGCCGGAGGAGGGCCACCTGTCACTGTCCGAACAGTCCAGGCTGTGGTGCATAGGGAGATCCAGCGTTCAGTCGCTGATCCCCTACGCCAGCACAAGGCAAGAGTGGCGTGACTCATGGATGAACCTGCCCCTCCTACACAGCCCCCAGCACAGCCACCCTCCAGGCTGTGAAGGTACAGTGGTGACTGCCCATGGGTGAGGATCTTAGTTCCACTGTTACCATCTGTGGGCTAATGGGCTTGCGATTTCCAAACATCCTTCCCCGTCAATTGTGTTCACCCACCCCATGTGTCATATTCCACCACTGTATGCGTCTTGTTTGTCTTGTCTGTTTACCTCCCTAACCTACCTCCCAAATCATACCTACTTCCCCTACCCCACATTCCACTCTCACCTAAAAAAAAAATGGGCAATCTGCTCCCATTAAAAAATTACACCCTATACATAGCTGACCATTTTGCACAAATGTCCGCTGGGCACAGAAACTGAAATTCAATTGGCAGTACAACATACTTTGTTGTCCTCACCCCTCTCTCAGGGGTGGAAGGTTTCAATATTCCCTCCAAATTACTAGTATATGCACTGCTGTTGCTGTTAAAGAAATGGGCAGCTATGGACCTTCCCTACACCCATCCTGCACATCCCGAGCTGTTTTCCCTACTGTCTTTCCCTCTTTGTGCCCCCTTTTCACCACTTTCCTATCTCCCCATTTTCTTTTCTTTCAAAGAAATGTGCACGGGGTTAGCGGGAGAAAGCACTTTTAAGCAGTAGTAAGCGGGTTTGAGCGATGTGCACATGTGTGCGCTTAGCTAAGTATTGCTAAGCATCGCGCAAACCCATGCAAACCCACTTACAACTGCTTAAAAGTGCCTTAGTCACCCTGCCTATGAGGGCCCTTGTTCTGCTCAGCAGCAAAACAAAACACTACCGCCAATCTCGAACCCCAGACCTTGGACACTAGACTGCATGAAGTACCACTAGGTCATAGTAGATATACAGCAAGTTATTACTGAAATATATATATCATGCATCATAATGTGTGAATGTAAAGGAAAGATAGGAATGCCTTAACACAAAACCTGTTCTGTGGAATTTTACCAGCAGTTGTTGTGGAACTGAATTACATGACTGTGATAACAGAACCAGACATTCTAGCAGTAAATAATGTTACAGCAGCACTTCACAACCCCCACACAGTATCATAGCAGGACAATCCCCACCTAAATGTACAAAAATACCAATGTGTTCAAGGTACAGCAAGGATGTAGGTAGGCATACTCTATACTGGAATTGTCCAGTTTCATGAGCATCCTGTGATAATGTCAACAAAATTAAAAGCACAAACAGTGCAGAAGTGAGTACATTCATATCCACAGTATAGCTGTTCCCAAACAGTTCATGTGCCAAATGAAAACATCTCAATAACTACATATGCATGGCAGCTAATTGTAGAAGTTGTAAAGAAACTCCATACTCCCATGTATCTTGTGTTAGAATGTCTAGGAGTGAGTACAATTCTACACTGTCAACTGTGTACTGGAAGTGGCAACTTTCAAGTCTGAGTACAACATACAAATAACTGGCTACACCCTTAGCAACAGTTAGAAGAAGTATACCAACCTTCTGACTTACACAATGGTGTCCACAGCAAACAAGCATGGTCCCAACTTTGGAATTCTGAAAGGGCTACTCCTACCTGACTTAGCAATTTATAGCACTGAGTTGCTATGACAGTGAGTACTGCAAGTACCACATAGCAGGCTGCATGCAATTGCCAAATGATGGCCACCAATTGGTACAGAGGCCATCACATGCACATGCGCAGATACCTATAAAAGCAGGCTGTACTTGCTGTCCACACATGCAATCATTCCATTGCAGGTATGGAGGGAGGGAGAGAGAGAGAGAGAGAGAAAAGAAAAAGTGATGTAATGTAAAGAAATATAACAAAAAGAATATATTGAAAACAAATTAATATACTGACAAAAGAAATTATATTGAAAAAAAATATTGAAAAGAAAGTATAATGAAAAAAATATTGAAAAAAAATATATTGAAAAATTATATATTGAAAGAAAATATATATAAAAAAATTGAAAAACAAATATATTGAAAAGAAATATATTGAAAAAAAATATATTGAAAGAAAATATTTAGAAAAAATATATTGAAAAGAAATATGGGTTCCAGCGTGTAGATCGCGAGACGAATGCCCGCGAGCTACATCGCTGAAACAAACAGGCCGCGACACCGCTAGATCTTAGAGCGGTGCGGCCGAAATAGAAACCCGCCATCGGAATCCACGTCGGAAGTAAACTATACACATAGTGATAACCCCTAAAGCAGTTATGCTGCAAACCAAAAGACAGAAGCGCGTAATGTACACAAACGGCAATGCGGTCATGAAAAGTAAAGCAAATAAGCAGAAATAACCCACGCATACACATCACATCAAATAAGTAGAAATAACCCACGCATACACATCACATAGGTAAACACAAGCACAAATACCCCACGCATACACAGTACATATGTAAACACAAGCACAAATACCCCACACATACACAGTACACAATTAATCACAAATACCCCACGCAAAGAGAGTACACATGTAAATACACAACACTAAAAACAGTAACAACTTACCTGTAGATCAGCTAAACTCCAGGCAAACCCGAACAGTAAACAGTCACAGTAGACTAGAGATATAATCCAGAGTGGAAGCAGCTGCAGCATTGTCTTTGTACATGCGCTAGTATGTCCCTGTGTATAAGAAGCATGTGACAGATCAGAAATAGTAACCCCTGTACTTAAACTGGAATAGCAGAGATACTGTATGGAGTGCAAGACAAGGAGATGTGTAAGACTTCATAGCCCTTAAACAGCACATGCTACTAGGAGTGTGTAGAGTATCAACTACATAACTATGCATAGCACGTTACACAGAATCTGCCAGAGGTTAACATTATTCAGAACATGTCCATTCCAATTCCCAGACATATCCATGTACAGCCATAAGTGCAACACACAGCATCTGTTCAGCTATGCCCCCCCCCCAGTACAATAGCAGGTGGGAACTGTGGACCGGGGAACAATTCCAGACAGCAATGTCAGCCCACACCTAGTGTAAAGCAGCATGTCTGTTTGGTAGTTTCTGTAAAACCCATCCAGTGTCTCCTGTGGCTGGTGTACAAAGGTATGTAGGCCCAATTAGGTAGAGGAGGGTGCAACACTGAGCAACTTCCCTATGTAACCTCTGACACTGAAACTGAGGCAGGGCCCCACACCCTGATTGGGTAACAGGTACAACTGTGAGTTAAAAGGGACATGTACACCACATGTAGAAACTGTGTATGAAGCAGGACATATTTTAGCCCCATGGCTGTCTAAACTGCAATAGCATAACAAGCAAGTAGATGAACCTGTAGTATTGACATCTGCACAGTGAGCCATTGCAGGCAGTACGACAAGACAGGGTCCAACACAGGACAGTGTAAAGCAAGTATTGGCACAACCTATAGTGAATTGTAGCAGTGCCGTTTGTACATGCAGTTACCAACTATACATGCTGTGATGGATGATGAGAGGCCATCTGCAAGTGGTGTTACAATGCTGGAAGCTATGTACCGGTATAGCCCTGGTCAGCTTGGCAACAAGTATAGCACAGTGCCCAGCCAACGGGGCAAACCAATGCTGGTAGTGGAGGGATACCTCTACCATTTGGAGCGTGAACTGCCACCTAAACGGTACTGGGCATGTATTGAGCGGAGACTACAGGCCTGTAGAGGTCGTGCCATCACTGTACGACCAGAAGAAGGTGAGGAACTGCTGAAATCACTGCCTCACCAGCATGGGCCAGATGCACCAATAGCCCAGGTTGCTATACTGCGTGCAGAAATGCGGCAGAGGGCGGTAACTGGTAATGAGTTGCCAAGTTTGATGATGCAGAGTGTCCTAGGCACAGCAGATGAGAATGTACTTCAGGAGATGCCTTGTCGTGCCACATTGCATCGTAGCATAACCAGGGTACGTCAGAGAGCACGTGCAGCAATGAGCACTCCTCCAGTAACACTCGCAGATATTGATGTCAGCCACTAACAACTCCATAGTGGCAACTTTATCCTCCGTAGGAGATCTGATATGGATGGGATGGATTCCCTGGTTCTCCTTACAACAGCACAGAACCTAAGTGATCTGTGTAGAGCTGACATCATTCTTGCTGATGGCACCTTCCCTACAAGAGCCAATATATGTCGTCAGCTATATACATTACATGGCTGTATTGGGACTCACACCTCAACAAGGATTGTCCCCCTGGTGTACTGTCTCATGACAAGGAAGTCAGAGTCTGCATACTACAGTATGTGGGAGATACTGAAGAGTATGACTGCAGAACAGGACTGTACCCTGGCTCCACAGTATATAATGACTGATTTTGAGAAGGCAGCGATCCGTGCCAGCCGTAAGGCATTTCCAAAGGGTATTCTGAAAGGGTGCCTTTTCCACTTTGCACAGATCATTTGGAGCCAGATCCAGCATAACCACCTTGTAGCCCTCTATGGTATGGACACCGCGTTTTCCATTGCCATACGCAAGCTAATTGCGTTGACATTTCTACCAGTTGAGGATGTTGTCCCTGCATTTGTGGACATTGTGGCTACGTTACCTGAATGTGCACAGCCTGTTGGCGTATTCCTGGACCATCATTATGTGCGAGGCCGACCACGCAAGTATGCATCCCGCTGCTCCTCACAGCAACGACTACCATCATCCTATCCTTTACAGTTCTGGAATGTTAGTGATGTGACCGGCATGGATTTCCCACGGACTAATAACCAGGTAGAGGCATGGCATCGTCGGCTGAAAGTGTTACTGGGACAACCTACTGTGCAGTTATCTGATCTTTTGACTGTCCTCCAACAGGAGCAGAACTTAACAGATACCTGTCGAGAATCTCTGTTGCGGGGGATGCCTGTGACACCACGAAGGAAGGCAATTGTTGTAAGGGAGCGTCATCTAAAACACATCTTGCAACATAAGTGTGACTATAGTGACGTGCAGGATTTTCTCCGTGCTGTGGCACATTTCTATAAGTTATGATTATATCATGGTTTAGTATGCACCAAGCACTTCCCACATTACTTTACATTGTGCATTAATAAAGGCTTTGCCCACAGCACACAGGTTTCAGTGTACCACTCTGATGCCCACTTGGCATCCTATTCTAGGCACATGTTACAGTGTTAGTTGCACACGGTGTTTTCTAGGGGGTGTAGTGTGTAGATCACATACAGGGTTTTTGTCTCACACCTGCGGTTAGGGTGCAGGGGGTTATTTTCTTTTCGCAGGGAATTGTCTGCAGGCATTTGTCACTACAGCTAAACTTCCATACTGCCATCTGTCCACATCCAGTTGTCTCACAGTGGGTTGTCACACTGCCTAGGTGCCTGAACCCAAGAAATATATTTTGAAATAAAAATCCATTGAAAAAAGATATCTTGAACAGTAAAAGATATACTGCAAGGAAAATGTATATTGCAAAACAAATATACCAGGATATACGACAACAAATACGAATACATACAAAGGAAAGGTATGTATCAGCTATGTATTTACTGGAATGTAGTAGATGTTTATGAAGAGTACTCTATATAATTTGAATCATCCATATGTGGCAGCAGTACGTATCGATGCACAGATGCCCTGCATAACTACTGGCATGGGGAAATGAGTGTGTAGCTGTGTGCAGTGGGACATGACAGTGAAATATGTAGTTCAGTATTAAATGTCAAATATCTGATCCATGTTATCTGTGTTCTGTACAGTAATGTGTACAATGTCTGTTTGGGGTAGTAGCCCATACGGTTATGCAAACATGGATGTGACAGAGTAACAAATGCATGATAGTCATATTAACGTGTAGCTTAGCATTGGCAACAGCTGTACCAGGCTAGTATGCTAATTCAGCATTAGCAGCTATGTATACACCCTCTAATATTACTGTGTGCTCACATGTGACACCTGTCCATGTTGCAGCAAGGCCCAACAGGTCAACCGTGAGGTACATGTACTTACAACAGTGTGGTCCTTGTGTGTGTATGGCAAACACATATGGTGAGATCTGTCCATGTCAGATATATTAGCATCTGTACATGTGCATTGAGTAAGGGACATACTGCAACTGTTTGTGAAAGGTGGATATATATATATATATATATGTTGTTGAAGGTTGTTATGTGCATATGTCTATGTAGGTTGTAGTGTGTGGCAGACCAGACAGCATACAGTGCTGGTATATGACATGTGGTGGTTAAACACTGTGGGCATGATTTGTCAGGTTTGCAGTGTTGCAGCCAGTGAGGCCTGCTAAAGCTACATGGGCTGAGAACACCTTCAATGCATTCCGCACACCACTGTGCAATGTTATGACATAACTGTATACCTCACAACTTTCCCATACTTGATATTCCCACCATGACAGGTGGACTGTATATGTGCCTATATGTATATCTATATGTACACCAATGGATGTTCATATGTATGTGTGTGTGTATATGTATATATATATATATATATATATATATATATATATATATATATATATATATATATATATATAGAGAGAGAGAGATCGACAGGGTCATAATTACTGCAACAGATGCCTGGTGACAAAGCCATAGACTCAAGCTCAATGTTGACACTGCATTGGCATCCCTCCTTGCAAAGACGCAGTACCCATGAACTACCACATAGGTGGTAGTCTACTTAACACCAAAGGTGTGATAAGAGACCATGGGACACAGGTGGACAGTAGTCTCTCATTCGATAGTCACAGTGCCACACTAGTCATGCAATCCGTCTATGTGGCACATGCCATCACAAAAGGTGTGTCATCCAGGGAAAAATAGGTCAGTGTGCCCCTTTAAACACATAAGACCCAGTATAGAGTACAATGCCCCATGTGGTATGTGCCTCACAAGACATCTACAGCAAGTGGAAAGGACACAGACATACCTCACAAAGAGTAATACCGGCATCAAACAGATGCCCTATGCAGACCGTCCCACAAACCCACAACTAGACTGTGTTGCATACCGCCTACCCAGAGGTGACCTCTGACTGACATACTAAGCTATGGCAAACCCAGATCTGTTGGACATGCTCCACATAAACAGATCACAATCTGTATGAGCTACACGCTCTAGGGACCCAAACCCTTTCACCACAATAAACAGCACATGCTGGAGGGATAGATTCCTATCACAGAGACATCCCATACTCTGGAACAAACCAACTATCCATAGCAAACAAAGCTACTAATTAGCAGTCGTCATAAATAATCCTGGAGATTATATGAGAGATAGTGACTACACCCAGGCAATCACCTCAGTGTCTCTGCTTGGCAGGGCCACGTGTAGTGTAATTACCTATGTGTCAGAGGCCAGGGTAGCGTATGGATAGAGTCCTACAACATGAAGTGATACACACCCACATGTACTTGTTGCAATAATCGATATGTGAGGTTGACTGAGTGTGATGGTGAATGTGTTGGTGAATGTGTCAGAGTTCAGTATATGTGTGATAGCTTAGTGGGCAACTGTTTCTGTCATGGTATTATGCATCTTAGCTGTGATCCCAGCAAAAGATGTGTATGCAATTGCTAGGTAGAAAAAGCAGTATGCCATACAGTCTGACATAGTCACTTGTTGTCGACTGGGGTGTCCCATTGTAGGCTAAAGCAGTACATGTATGCTTATTGGGTGTTACTGCAGGTGAATCCAACTCCTGTATGAACTGTAGTACTACCTGAAGCTGTATGCCTAAGCAGCACAGTATGGTGTACGTGCACATTTATTGCAATCACTGTTATGTGTGTTCCTTGTAGTCCTCACAGATTACTTACCTCAGGCATAAGGTCTGGTAACTACTGACACACAGTAATGTACGGTACACAGGTAAAGGTCACCTGGGTTGACATACCTTTTTGTCTGTTATGTATGTCTACTGTGTGTGTGGGTATGCCTGTACCATGGCCTCTGTCATGTGTGTGTTACAGGATATAACTGCATATCTAGCAACATGTATAGTCTAGTACAGCAGTATGCCACCTATATTAACAAATGTGCACATATGTTAGGCAGGGGTTTGCCATCAACGACTAGTGTGGTATACTGGTAATACTGTCAGTGGACTTTACAATCATTGCAATGGATTACATATTTCATGATGCATTAGCATGATATATACCCCTGTGGCTAGGTGGTGCATTGTGTCACATACAGTGTGCCATGTACTGGTGTATATTCTTACATACTGTTTTAACTTTGTTGCTGAGCAAAACATGGTTTGATATATAGAGTGTGCCAGGCACTGTCAGGCATCTGTGGATTGAGAACTGATATGTGGTATTGAAAGTGTATATCTTCTGACAGCCATTAGGTTGCTATATATGGCAGTTAATTGATATCTGTACTTTAGAATGTTATGTGTGCCACATGACTCACACATTTTGTTTCATTGTCTTCCAGGGTAATGTCCCACCATCATAATCCTACATATAGCACGGCTGAGGAAGAAGCCATCACAGCGAGCCTGGTGCAGCACTATGCACTGCTGCTCTCCAGAACCAGCCAGGACCAGCATGAGCAGTCTGTTCTCTGGCAAGATCTTGTCCGTAGGGTAAATGGCATAGGTATGCATAACCGGACATATGAGCAGGTATGCCATCACTGCAGTGATTTAATTAGACATTCGGGCAGCATGTGTCTGATATCTGCAGACAACAGCTTGCCACAGGTGGGGGGGTAGCCATCCACCCCCCCCACCAGAGTGGAGGAACTGCTCCTGAGACAGGTGGCTCCTGGCCAACAACAACCACAACAAGTAACATGTATCATCATGGAGGCCGGAGCCACCCAGCAAGTTGACATGGAGCATGCAGGTAACATGGCATAGCTGTAGAATACTGTTACCTGTATTGGTAGAGCATGCTTATGTGAGATGTGTACTGTGTAGTTAGATGATGTGGTGCCTAGTGTTGTGCAATACTAATAATTAGGAATATAATCTCTAGGCCTCTGACTGTCAACCGTTGTACTACTGTAAGATTGCAAACACACAGTAGCAATGCCACAGTTGTTGCCACTAACAAAGTGTCTGATATCCTTGTAGGTCCCTCTGGTGTGACAGCAAGGAAGCAGAGCCATGCTGGTGAGTGTGTTATACCTTTAATATTGCTAATTAAATGTGCTTGTCATAGGTGAGGTGTAGGCCATGTACACGTAACACACCTACGCATAATGCATGCTGTGCATGTATGCTGTGAGACTATGCACATCCTAGTAATGTGGGTAGCTGCCTAAAACACATATAATACACAGAGCATCCCACACAGTTGTGGCAACACTGTAGTGGACATTGGATAGGCAGAGTCAATACACATGCACACAGCCTACACACCTTCGTCATACGTAGTACACATTAACATGCTACACATGGCATATTCAGACACCCGCTGTAAGGTCACACTATAGTATTCCAAACCTCATCCACACAGCACACATAATATACCTGAGGGGTAGATGCCTCACATGTGGCTGTGCAACACTCTTCAACACATAACACATTCATGTTAGGCAGTGCCCCCTATTGGGCACCTCACAAACCCATGTAACAACTGGTTGTGAAATGGTGAATGTAGCCGTGGTACTGCAGTTCAGGCACAGCATGCTATGTGCCGATCTGGCACACATTAGTAGCCTTGAGTGACCACATGATGCTGCATGATGATGGCTCATGGTACTACAACCCATCCAGTTACAGTGGCCACAGTACTACACATATTATGAATTGCTATGCACCTCAATGTTGTGTGTGCAGACATATGCACCTATACACAATATGCATATCAATCACCATTTGTAGAAAGTGATACATGTATGTCTTGTAATGCTATGGGGTTTATAGGTCACATGACACACATTGTGTATGTGTGATGATTCATGTTGCAGTTGTGTGGTAGCATGCCATGTCATGGCTGGCACTGGCATGTCCACAATATGTCCTACACTCACCATAACCACTGTACAATGGCCATGTTGAGCAATGGTATTCCATCAGGTATACATGCACCACTCATCCTGTGTGTATGCATAGCATGCATGTGCTACACCTGTGCCCACAATCATCTGGTAAAGACACAGATGCTCTAATCAGAAATGGATATCTGTGTGACACACTGATACACATCCAGCCATGGTATGTATATCTGTGACTGATGGTGCACAGGACATTGCAGGGCTTTTAATACCTGCACAGCAATGTTGTGTCCATGTACACATTGTGTTCCAGGGTGAGGCCATTCACTGAAAAAAACACACATGCATCAAGGCCATGTATACTGTTATTAGCATGGGCTGTCTACACTCACACTGCATGCTGTTGAGCAACACACATCCTGCATGCTGTCACGTTTGATATAAATGGTTGGCTTGTGATACTGTACCCCAACATCACACGCTATTCAGTATGCTCATGATTGCTGGTGGTGTGTGTGTGTGTATGTGTGTGTGTGTCTGTTCTAGTGAGGAGTGTATTTGTGTGCATGTGTGCATGTGTTCATGTGTGCATGTGTGCATGTGTGCATGTGTGCATGTGTGCATGTGTGCATGTGTGCATGTGTGCATGTGTGCATGTGTTCATGTGCTCATGTGTACATGTGTGCATGTGTTCATGTGTTCATGTGTGCATGTGTGCATGTGTTCAAGTGTGCATGTGCTCATGTGTGCATGTGTGCTGATATCATGTACAGGTCGGAAAGTGTGTTTCCTGTCTCCCTCTCACAGGTGCTGATACTGGGCTGGTTCATTGCAGCAGGGAAACTGATGTCACTAAGCATGATATTGATAATGATAGGTGTGTTGAAGCACAGGCATGTTTGCCAGGGTCTATCGTTGGGCCACCAATCGACACTACACAAGTGTCCACCCCATCGATGCACATAGTCATACTGCCAATACATCCATCACCAATGCCCTTAGCAGAGGGACAGTGTAAAGCCAGCATTGGCCAGGACAGTGTGGTATCCATGGCACATGCATCCCGACACAGCAGCCATACCCAGATGTCTGGAGGGGTACCACATAGGCAGATGTCCAGGGGTTCTCGTCGTAGCACTGCTACCCATCATGCCACTGGCAGACATGCCACAGGTCTAACAACCTCACTCATGTTCCAGGCTGTCATGGAGGCACAGGCATGTATGGAACGGTACACCAGACAGGGACTGAGAGTACAGAGGGCACATAACACCGCCGTAATAGACAGTATCCATGACCTAGCTGGTGCCATCTGTAATTACACTGAGGTCACCGACAGACATTGGGGAGAGACATTAGATGCCCTCCGCAATGTCATGTCCATGTGTCAGGACAGTGCAGGATGGTTGATTTGTCGACGTGGACGTATGCCAGCAAAAATCAGCAGCTGGAAGTCACCGCAGATGTCCCTCAAGCAACAGCCACTCCTGTAGTGCCAGTATCAGCCCCAGCAATGTTGGGGGTGGGCTGTCCATAGAACGTCCTAGAAGACCATGTGCACGTGTCCCTGGACAGTCCCAGCAGGGACCTGGGTCCAGTTTACATCCATCTACCTCTGGGGATAGTACCCAGTATGGCTTGATACCTGATAGTGTCAGTAGCACCCATGCCAGGCACAGGTACCATATCCGTGGCCAGAGTCGGTGATCTGTAAAGCCTCGCAGGTACAGTCTGTGGCTGTCCCACAAGTACCCGTATGTGGCAGCCACATGGTGGAACTGTGTGCATGCAGACACACACACACATAATCCAGACACCTAGCACATACCCACACACATTACATCAACATTGGCCCGTACCATTGTTCTTGCCCCTCACACACACACACACACACACACACACACACACACACACACACACACACATACACACATGTCAATTGGATGGCTCACTGTAGGCCTCTGGCAGACCAACAACACACCCTGTGAATATGATGAAACCTGTGCCATCTCCTGTCATCTGTAACATCGATGCAGGAACAGGCTACCATGGTGCTGATTCACAGGGTGTCTTTATAGCAGTATAGCAATATTAGCATGTTGTCAGCAGTAGAGTGTAATGATATGCTTGAAGGTGTAGATGAGCAGGCATGATGCATTAAAGCTATGATTGTCATTGTAGTGTTGTTTACACCAGTGTTAGTTCCAATTGTATATTGTCCGCCCACGTGCCACTTGGCTGATGTGTGCAGTATTGGCAGCATGTGTTAGAGAATGGACAGTATGTGTGGGATATGTGTAGCACATATTTGCAGGTGTACAGTTGTGGAAATTGTGGAGGTGCACTGTCTGCATGTACGGGCATAGTGGACACATGGGCAGGGTGACATGCTCTGTATTACACAGTAACACTCCATAGTTTCTATTGGTGGCCAGTATGCATTGTTGTTGTTGTGTCTTGTGGCTTTTCCCAGTTAGGGGTCACCACAGCGGAACTCCGGTCCACTAATGATTGGCAGTAGATTTTTAGGTGCCGATTTGCAAGCCCTGATGCACAACCTTCAATGAAGGTACGCCCATTCACGCATGTATCCACAGAGAAGACGCTCTAGCTGAGAATCGAACCGGACAGCATCTTACTGTGAGGTGACAATGCTACCGCAGCACCACCACTGCAGTAATGCATTGTACTACACACATTTTGGAACCTGACTACACATTTGTGTATGACATGGTTTGACACTGTGCTGTGGGTGATACTGTTACTATCTGTCATTGTTTTGCATTCTGGTAGTATACATGACTTCAACAGCCTGACCATAACCAATTGTTAGATGATGTCTTGACAACTGACACACAGATGTAGGACACACAGCAACATTTGGATCCTTCAGGTACTATACTATGCCAGTAACCAGTGGTATTCAGCTGCACCCATTACTGAGACCACTCCTGTTCGGCATATGGCTATCTTAGGTACAAGCAATCACCGTAGGGATATGCCTGTCCATGTGTGCTAATGCATACTGTGGCCTATACTGCATTCTCCAGGTGACACACACATCCTCCACAAGGATATCATACAGACAGATACCTGTTGTCAAACCCATGCTGTAAAGCTATAGGCAAAACTAAGCATAGTCATCCACCTTTACGGAACATAGTATCCCCACAGTACCACATAGGTAGTAGCCACTAACATCATGAACAGGTACTGATGTGTACATGCAACCTAGTGTTATGTCATCTCTCCTTTAATAATCACATTCCCTAAGGTATTTTGGAATCCCTCGGTGGATCACATAAGCAATAAGGGGTCTGCATGCATGTCCACAAAGGTTGTTGTACACCTATAATGCATAGTCATCATTGACGGACTCTGCTGCGTTTGAACAGGTCTGACATATACCTCGGCCATAAACCCTCACACACACATTTCAATAGAAACCGTAATGAGTGTGTGTGAGACGGATGACCTAGGCCCAGCATCACTGCAGTGGCTGGCCTTGTCACAAGCTTACAGATGTGACCTAAGGTCTGTGAAGCAGCAGCACAGTTTGGCAAAGATGACAACTGTGTACTTGGATAAAGCAGGGTTCCCACACATGCAATAATTGAGGTAACATGTACGTATATGTATTTGCCTCACAGCTACCTCACGTGCAATGCCTACTGATATGTCATACAGTAGTAAAAGCAAAACCCCCAACATTTTGACCAACACTGTCACACACTCCCAAATGCAGGATTCAAATCCCTGCCAAACTACTTCATGATACTAGAAGAGTACGCATCAACACGTTGTGCTATACACATTACTGGGAAGTTTCTTTTCCACATGTATATTTGTAGGATGGTGACATAATCAGACTTGACAAATAACAGTTTACCACTTTTAAGGTGTTTTGCTACTCTCCTAGAGGGTTGCTCCTTCCCAAGGAAACCACACGCAAACAGTTGTTAAGTGCAGGATTCAAACCCCTACCTAATTACTTCATGATTCTAGAAGAGTATGCATTAACATGATGCACTATACACATTACTGGGAGATATCTTTTCCACAGGTATGTTTGTAGGATGGTGACATCATCAGACTTGACAAGAATTTGTATACCACTTTTAAGGTGTTTTACTACTTCATAGGTTCATAGGTTCATAGGTTCATACTAGGCTATCTGCCCTAGGGCATTTATAAGCCTAGCCAGAGTGTGTGTGGCTTTCACCACCCCTTAGGATGAGAATACTATACCCATTAGTTTGCTGTGCCTCTGTCCAGCAGTGACACAGAGATGATTCCCGGGGTAAACCTACGATCTCCAATCCACTCGTCAAGATTTCTCTTGAACAGAGTCAGTAAGGGGCTCTGCCTCACATGGACTGGGATTCTGTTCCATAGTGTAGGGAGTCTCTGGGTGATGAATCTGTCCCTCCAGCACATCCTATTTATATCCGTGTTGAGGTTTAAGTCTCTTGCTCTCGTGGCTCTGGTGGATTTGGATTTTTTGAGGTGGAGCATGTCCATTAATTCCGGGTTGGACATGGCCTTGTATGTCAGGCACAGATCACCTCTGAGCAGACGGTATGCGACTGAATAGAGCTGGAGTTTCTTCAGTCACCATCCTCCAAAAAGGTTGCTTCTCTCCAAGGAGATCACACACACACAGTTGTCAAGTGAAGGATTCAGACCCCTATCTAATTACTTCATGATATTAGTAGGAGTACGAATTAACACAACACGCTATACGAATTACTGGACGATATCTTTTCTACAGGTATGTTTGTAGGTTGGTGACATCATCAGACTTGACAAGGATTTGTATACCACTTTTAAGGTGTTTTACTACTCACCAAAAATGCTGCTCCTCTCCAAGAGGATCACACATGAACACACACACACACACACAGTTGTCAAGTGCAGGCTTCAAACCCCTACCTTACTACTTCATGATACTAGAGAAGTACACATTAACATGACGTGCTATACAAATTACTGGAAAATATCTTTTCCACTGGTATGTTTGTAGGATGGTGACATCATCAGACTTGAAAAGGATTTGTATACCACCTTTAAGGTGTTTTACTATTCTCCAAGAAGGTTGCGCCTCTCCAAAGAAATCACACATAAACACGCACAGTTGTCAAGAGCAGGATTCAAACCCCTATCTATTTACTTCATGATACTAGAGGAGCATGCTTTAACACCATGCACTATACACATTAGTAGAGGCTTCATTTTCCACAGGTATATTTGTAGGATGGTGACATCATCAGACTTGACAAAGATTGGTTTACTACTTTTAAGGTGTTTTACTACTCTCCTAAAAGGTTGCTCCTTCTCAAGGAGACCACACACAAACTTGTCAAGCGCAGGATTCAAACCACTACCTATCCACTTTATGATAGTGCAAAAGTATGCGATTACACGCTGCGCCATACACATTACTATAAATTAGTCTTTCCACAGGTTTATTTGTAGGATGGTGACATCATCAGACTATACAAAGTGGGTTACATTAGGTGACATTAGGTGGGCTACATTGAAGGAATGTCTAAACACTTTGGCCATGTCATCATCAAAGGGGTGTTTACTATCTACCTGTGTCCCCAGGGCCATAATTACTTTCTCCGTACATCCTGGATTACCACCTATGTGGCAATTTCTGTGCACTTTGTTGTACCCAAAGGGGATGACTATGCATTCTTTGGCATTCAGCTTGAGGGCATTGTTTTGACACCAGGTATCTGTCTCTGTAAGAAACTTCTGGAGGATGTCTGTGTTAGCCATGCAGTCAGTTATGGACCACAGTTACCATTCATCTGCAGACCTGTTCAGCCATACACCTCCTGTGCCTGCCTGTGCCTCTGAGCAGTATCTACTGAACAGGTGGGGTCCCAGGACCAAGACCTGTGGGATGCCATTTGTGACTGGCTTAGAGTTGGACATGGTACCAGCAACTCTGAACATGTGTGTTTGATCTGTGAGCCACCTGGCCACCCATCCTGTGACATACCTGTTAATGTTCCAGCTGGTACACTTGCCCATGATGACAGAGTGGGGAATGGTGTGGAAAGTCCTTCGTGAGGTCTGGGTGGGCTGTGTGGACTACTTTCACCTCCATCTATGTCCTTGGTAACTGTTTGAAATAAGTCAACTAGGTTTAGGAGCCAGGATCTGACTTTAACAAGGCGATGTTGTGGAGAGTCCAGTGTCTGGAGGTTTCCAATGTCTCTGTTTATGGGTTCCATGACAATTTGCTCAATAGCTCTGTAGACCAGGCTGAGTAGACATATTGAGCAATGGTGTCCATGTTCTGTTGTGGCACCCCCTTTCTGGAGCTGGATGACTGTTTGTGTATGTCATTCTTTGGGTGCATAGCCTGTGGTACACTTGTGTCTGGACAGTGAATGTGAGTGAGGGTCCAGTTCCTCATGGGCCTAGTGTATGACGCAGCCTGTGACACCATCCAGTCACATTGATGCTGTGTTCTTAGCTTTGGTGAGGGCTGTCTTTACCTGCATGTCCATGATGTCTGGGGCTCTCCATCCTTCTGTGATGGACACAGGCCCTTTTGGGGGTGATGGGGGGTGTTTACAATGAACTTGCCCCCCTGGATGTGGGCAATGAAAGTTGGTTTGGTGTATTTCTTTACTTTTTTCAGAAGCTGTCAGCATATTTGGAAGTTGACACCTACATGTCTGGTATAGCTACCAAAGGCTTTGTGGTTGTTACTCTTACATTCCTTGGATATTTGTCTTTAGAAACTGTCCTTGGATTTTTTATGATCGATCATTGTTTCATCCTGATAATGATCAGTGATGCGTTTCCTTTAGTGAAGTTGTCTCTATCATGTGTTCATTTCCTCCTTCTGTTGTCTAGCTTATTTATGGGCAACAACCACCTGATTGTTGTCCTATTTTTGGAAGAGTGAATCTTGATTTTATTTGTGATGTCTCATTCCATGCATCCCTGTAGATGCTCATAGAATGCACTTGTAAATGATTCTGCGGATTGTATACCATTATCCTATAGCAAGAGGGCTTTGGAATGCTCCACTTTGGTCTTGGGAAGTGTGCAGTGTGCAGTTTGCTTTTGCAAATGTCTTCACAGTGATTTCATTGACTGGGTGGGGGGGGGCTGGATGTGGATGTCCAGTGTGATTACTTCATGATCTGATATTACCAGTGAGGGGTTTATCTCTGTAGTGGAACACTGGTACCCCATGTTGGTGATGATCATGTCCAGTATGTTGTCACCTCTAGTGGGCATGGTGACCAGCTGTTCCAGGGTGTTAGGGTTTTTAAACTCTAGGAAACATTGGGCAAAGGACGTTGTACATGAGTAATTCCACCACTCACTGTTTGAGTAGTTGTAATCTCCTCATATAATGGTGTTTGATAGGACCTTTATACTTTCCACTGTTCTCCAGAATACTGAGTGAGGTTCCTGAGACAAGGCACATGATCCCTAGCAGGCTACAATCTGATGGGCAGCTTTAGCCAATATTAGTTGGCTAATGTTAGTTGCACTTGCATGGTCTCCAAGGCCACATGCTGTGCCACTAACCTGAAGGTGTGGCTATCCATAGGGTAAATGGGTACACCCCTTCCTTTTGTATTTCACTCGTGGTTTTGGGTCCAAAGGTCAGAGGGATTGTGAGTGTTTTTGACATAGCTTTGTATGTTAAGCAGTGAACACCTCTGAGTAGGCGATATGCAAGGGAGTACGTATGGAGCATTTTGAGATGGTCTGTGTATGGCATGTATTTCAGGCCACTAATGCTCTTTGTGTGGTATTGCTGCTGGTTTTCCCGTTGTTGTAGTTGTCTTGTGAGGTACATAGCAACAGTAGCATTGTACTCTATTATAGTTCTAGTGAGTGATGAGTGGAGGGGAACATTGTCCTCTTCTATTCTGCATGAGACATATTTTGTGATGAGGTGTGCCACATAGGAGGGTTTCCTGACTACTCTGGGAATGTGATTATCACAGTTGTATCCACTGTCCACCTGTGACCCAAGGTTTCCTATCACACTTTAAGTATGAAGTACTACCACCTCTGTTGTAGTTCTTGGCTACAGAGTTTTTAACATAGGGGATGACAATGCACCTTTTGGCATGGAGCTAGAGCCCATGGCTTTGACAACAGCCATCTGTCCCAGTGAGGCCCTTTTGTAGGATATCCACATCTTTTGTGTTTACCATTATGGCTCCTGGTTTGCAGTCCTCTGGAAAATTCAGCAGCCACAGACTTGCCATGTTAATGTTTACTTCAGGGAAGTAGATACTACACAGTCTGGAAAGTTATCTGGTCCCATGGCTGCTGTGATACTGGCTTTGGAGAGTGTTTATTACCTGTGCAGCCATGATGACAGCAACTTGGCAGTCTTCCATTATAGAGATGTGCTCTTTCATGGGTGAGAGGGGAGTACAGTTAACAGTGATCCTATCTGCCAGGATGTTGGCAATATCAGTTGGCTCTGTACATTTACTGCCATTGAGCTATAACTCAGAACAGATCTGAGTGTAACCTTGACATGAACCTGTCTGTTGGGCAGAAATCTCCTGAGTAGACAGTATGCAAGAGTACAGATTGGGTTACATTCAGTCTTGTTGCATGGGGCGACTATTTGAGGCCAGTAATCCTCTTGTTAAGGTACTTCATTGGTCTTTCTAGCTGCTGAACGTGCCTAGTCGGATTCATCGCAGGTGTGTTGTTGTACTCTCTGACAGGTCTGATGACTGCTGAGTAGTGGGAACCTCCTTTGACCTACATGCACAGACATTGGCAGTTTGTGTGAACACATAGCATGATTTTCCAACCACTTTGTGAATGTGTTTCTGGAAGTAGAGATGACTATACACATTTGTCCATAGATCCCTAATTATCACATCCGTATTTATCCTAAGTGTGTAAGCATGCCCAGTATGACCTTTCTGTGTGATGCTGAATGGAATCCACTACATTTGTTGGAGTGTGTGAGCACGCCCAGTATAGACATTTATACTGTATGTGTATGGAAAATCAAGTTCTATTTTTACAGCAGGGCTCACCTTTGTGTCATAGATCAACAGGGATCATGCTGTGCCTGCAGGGCTTCCATGCGACACATTGCATAGACTTATCAACATTTCTACATACAGGGGGAACAGCTATTCTTTGTACATTTCTACCCGGGGGCACACCTGATTGTTACTGTGGGTGTACACAGGATGTGGGTTTCACCTGACGCTTATACACATTTGCTATGCCTGCACTGCTATGTACAGGACACCATTTCAGTCTGTACTGTTGCCTATCATAGTGGCTTGAGGCATACTACTATACTACAGATGTTGGCATCCAGTGTCACGTATATTGCGACTTCATAGCCTACACAACCCACATCACACCGCCTAGCCTGATGCTCTCGGTCTGCATAGGCATGTGGGGGAGGTTACCCATTTGCCTCTTTAGGGGCATGATACTGCATTTCTTTGTGTTTGCATTAGTGTACAATTGTCCTGCTGTGTCTGTGCCATTGAAATGCTATCATGGCTTAGTGGGTCAGTACTGTGAGTATAGTACACAGTATCCCGGGTTCAAGTTCTGTCATTGCTTTTTATTTTCATGCTGGGCAAACCAGACTGCTTAATGAACAGTAAAGCAGATATGAGCAAGTTTAATTGACTTTGCTCAACTTTGCCCAACCTTGTCCAATGTTGCCCGATGTTGCGCTAGTTGGCACGAGCAATTTTGTTCACATATACTAGATATTGGTAAAAGCTGCTTAGCACTGCTTTATATTGCTTAAAACATGGCAATCATGCCTCAGGTGGTGATGCAGGGCTGCCTATGTCAGATGCACATACTACACTCCCTATACATGTTTGGAAACAGGTAGTGTCAAGTTAGGCATCCCTATTATTTTATGTGCGAGTCAGAGGGAGGATTCATTTCCAGGGTTCCTACTGAGCAAGTGTATGTGTTATGCATTGCCTCTTTGCCATGGCCAAGGCATACTGTGCATGCCTCCTTCTGCCTACTGGGGCAGGCTCAGGTTGTTCCTCCTCCGAGTCATGCTGTGCCTGTGCAGGCCTTGGCAATGGTGGGGAGCTGTTTGGCCCTGCCACATGCTGTTCCTGCTGCAGCTGTTTTCACAGGATCATATTGTCTAGCATGGCACATACCATGATAATTTGGGTACATGTAGTTGGTGAGTACTGCAAGGTTCCACCAGATGTGTCCAGGCAACGGAACCATGACTTGAGCATCCCAAACGCATGCTCGATTACATTTCGTGTTTGTGTGTGTGCCTCATTATGGAGTTCTTGTTCGGGTGTGTGTGTGCATTTCTGATGGGTGTCATCAGCCATGGCTCCAGTGCGTATCCAGCATCCCCCACTAAGTGATTGTCAGGGATGTCCCTATTGGCAAATGTCTGGTACAGCTGTGACAGATGCCAGATATGGGAATCGTGGTAGCTTCCAGGGCAGCCAGCACACACATTCAGTATTATGCCCTGGGCATCACACATGACCTGGCAGTTGATGGAGTGGAAGCCCTTGCGGTTGATGTAGGCCCTACCCCGCTCACCAGCTGGTGCTTTGATGTGTATGTGCGTGCAGTCAATTTCACCCACAACCTCAGGGTATTCTGCTATTTGATGGAAGAGATGCATGTTGCTGGCCAATACCTCATGGGAATTGGGGAAATATACATGATTACCGACATGTGCTGACATGGCATTCAGGAACTGGTGCAGTAACCTGGATGCTGATGCCTGTGAAATCCCCATCATATCACCAGTTGGTCTCTGGAAGGTACCTGTTGCTAGTATTCTTAGGCCGACATATACCTTGGTTTCCACTGGGATGGGTTCCCCTCTGTTGTTTCTGTGTGTGAGGCGTGGCCTGCACATCTCAACAATTTGCTGCAGGAGCTCTCTGTCCATTCTATAGCACTCCACTATCTCCAGCTCATGTAGCCCCTGATAGGTTACCCTGGGTCTGTACACTCTTCTCCGTCTCCTCACTGTGGGTTGCTCAGCAGCATTCGCAATTGCACCACCCTCAGCATCTTGCACATGTCGTCTTATAATAGCAATGGCAGCCCCTAACATTTTTTTGTCTCACTTAAGCTTTTTAAGTTTTCACTTCTCTTCGTAGACTGTAGTGTTGCAGTGTTTCTGAGAAAAACATGGGGGAATGTTGTTTGCAGAGTTTTAAGTGCTGGGCTGGGCTAGGATAGTGTACTGCCTGTGTAATTGGCTGATTCTGATTGATTTCACCTGGCAGCTCTACTAGCTCTCCTTGGTTAACTTCCTACTACTTCCTTTCCTTCCTTTTCCCATTTCTGTTTCCACAGGAGGCAGCGCCATGCAAACAAGTGCAAACACACGCACACGAGAGCACACACGCGCACACAGCCTTACACAGGCTTACACGGGCTTAGGCAGGTGCACATTCGTGCATACAGGCTTAGACAGCCTTACACAGGCTTACATGGCTGCACACACGTGCACACATGCTTAGACCAGTTTACAGGTGCGCACACGCGCACACACAGTGTAAGCAACTTTGCAAGAAACTTCAGTGATAGCCATGGCGTACACCTTCGGTTTCTGGGTTTCAGTTTAGACAACTGTAGACACGCCTCTTCCAGTCATGAGTACCTCACAGCAAACACATGCCACTCTGATCCAATAAACTTACAGTCTTTTTGATACCAAAATAAGACCAATAAGCCTGACCAGTCTGATCTGTAAGGCTATGGAGCGAATCATTATGGAACTCATAAATGGAGAGATTGGGAACCTCCAGTCGCTGGACCCCACACAGTTTGGCTTCGTCAAGGGCAGATCATGCCTCCTGAACCTGGTGGATTTCTTTGAGACAGTTGCTCAGGCTATAGATAATGGAAAGAAGGTACACATGGCTTACCTTGACCTTGCTAAAGCATTTGACACCATTCCTCATTCAGGTATTATTGATAAGCTCACCAGCCTGGGCATAAACCCTTACATCACAAGATGGATCACAAACTGGCACTCAGACAGATCCCATAAAGTACGAGTAGTGGGATCTATGTCCGAGTCCATACCAGTAACGAGTGGCATGCCTCAGGGCTCTGTCCTGGGGCCTCTCCTGTTTGGCATATACTTCTCAGAAGTACAGGCAAGCATGGAAGGGCTGTGGCTGACTAAGTTTGCAGATGACTGCAAACTGGGTGCTATAATAGAGTCTCCGGCCGACATGGGAATTCTCCAGAAGGGCCTAAATGAGACTGATGCATGGTGTCAAAGCCATGGTCTCAAGCTAAATGCAAAAAAATGCGTAGTAATCCCCTTTCGAAAAAACAGAGTACCCACAAATTACAACATAGGAGGTAATCCCCTGAAATCTGAAGAAGAAATAAGGGATCTAGGGACCCAAGTAGATAGTCAGCTTTCCTTTGATAACCATGTTTAAGTGGTTAGAAAATCCTTCGATGTGACCCATCTGATCACGAAAGGGTTCGCATTAAGATCTAAGGATGTAATGGTGCCCCTCTACTCTTCCCTCATCAGACCCATTATTGAGTACAATGCACCAATTGGAATGTACCTGGCTAGATATCTCCAGCAGCTGGAGAGACCACAGAGGTAGCTAACCAAGAGGATTATTGGCCTCAAACAGTTGCCCTATGTAGCACGACTGAAAAAGCTAAGACTGTTCTGTTGCATACCACTTTCTCAGAGGCGATCTCTGTCTAACGTACAGAGCCTTGTCCAACCCAGAATTGTTGAACATGCTCCATCTTAGCAAAACCAAATCTACTCAAGCTACATGCTCTAGGGATATAAACCTCAACACAACAATGAATAGAACATGCTGGAGGGATAGATTCCCTTCACAGAGACTTCCCTTACTATGGAACAGGGTGCCTATCTACATAAGACAGAGCCCTCACTATCACTCTTCAAGAGGAACCTTGATGAGTGGATGGGTAACAGAAAGTTCAAACCGGGGATCACACCAACAGCACTAGTAGATAGGGGCCAAGGGAACTAGCTGCTAGTACAAGGGTCTACGGAACTACTAAAGGGGCGGTGAATACCGCACAACGTGGCTGGGCTAATATATGCCTTCGGGCAGATATCCCAGTACCAACCTATGAGCCTATGAACCTATACATACCCCCTCATGATGTCACTTATCTTCTACTCTGTTACTCCCCTAATCCTACTCTTACACTCTAGGGGCATGGTTCACATGGCAGGGAAATTTGAGATTCACTATCCTTATACTCATTTGCATAGGATTGCCTACTATTGCTTGGTTACATCTCTTAGACTGAGCTTCCCCAATTAGCAACCACTACTCAGTCACCATGTTGTCTTCAGCCTGCCATTCACCTGCATGGCAGATGAATATTTTGAATAAAATACCTATTTGTAGCTTTTAGTTTTTGTTTTTAGGGTTTTTAGAGTGCCGCACAAACGCTACGCTTAAACATCGGAGATCGAGAGAAAAAAATTATTTTTTAATTATTTTGCAATGGATAAAAATGCCAGTGGCCATATATTTAGCCATTGGCATGCTTCTTCAACTGGATGCATCCTTTATTTGGAGCTGTCATAGCTCCGTTTTGCTATTTGCAGAATGGTACTCGGTTGCCAACCGAGTACATTTCTGCAAATAACACTACTCTTACTTGGACAGGTTAGTGTTTCCTGGATCGCAGATTTACCTCATTTGCATAGCTTTCAGCAGCAAATGAGGTGATTTGCATAAACTAACACTGTCCGTGCAAGAGTCGTTTTAGGAGCTCTCTTGCACGCCCCTACCGGCTGTTCCTGGCTCGCTCGGCAGACATGTTGGCTTGCTGGAGTCTTACTCTACTCTTAGACTCCGTGTAAGCCTTCGTGAATCCAGCCCTTAGTCTGGCTGAGCTAGTAGCCCCTTTTGAATGGAGTCATTGGGAGAAAGGCTCCACAATAATAAAAGGTAATATGTAATGTTTAATGAAACTGAATAATATTTGTGTCAATAGAGATATGGCATAAGCAAGAGGAGGTATTAACAATATATACACAAGGTAATTTACTCAATGAATGATAGTGAAATTGAAAGAGAACCTTGTGGTGTGCTTGTAATTTTGTTTGTGCACTTATTTTTTGATCTATGTGGTAAAATAACAACCATGCAGTTACTACAGATTACAGTTGCAGAAGCAACAGGAGTGTTTACTATAGATAAGTCAATGACATCCACAAGGACACTGTCAAAATTAAAGCAACTAATCTAGGATGAAGAGGTCAAAATGTATTTTACCACCTTTAAGTGGTATGCCCACTAGAAGCAATGGGTTCTAGCTGACTAGGCCAGAATCTTATCAGCCCAGTAAACTGTGAAACTATTGACAGTCTTCCAGAAAATGAAAGGGGCTGATTATCTAGGCTATGATAAAGTAAGAAAGGCTTTACTAGCTAGAGTTGGTGGTGCCTTAGAGACACAAGCTGTTAAGTTTCATAGCTGGACATTTTATGATAACAAAATGGTAAGGTTACAGTAAGGTAGCTTAAATCATGTTATTCATTTTTGAAGTGTCATTTGTGCAACAGGTAGCACACTCACATTTTATCTAGAAGGCTGCAGGTTCTATTCCCACACCGAGTAGATGGACTGCTGAAACTGCAAAGTAATAGGGCACTGCACTCCTCAGTGTGTCATTCTTTCGATGAGATGTTAAACTGAGGTCTCATCTGCTTAAGTTGGTCATATCTCTGATGAATGAAAAAATCCCATGTCACCTTTCAAAAAGAGTAGAGGACCTTTATTTAACACAGCATAAAAAATATTATTTACATATTTAGAGGATGTATATATATATATATATATATATATATATATATATATATATATATATATATATATATGGTTCTAGGTCATAACATCGACAACTAAGAAGATCGACACCGACTTCACCGACGCGAAAACACCGACACAGAAATAATCGAAACTACAAATCACAGACATTTAACAGGTAAGGGGTTTAAATTTCGCTAATCATGTCTACCATGTTTTACTAAGGGTGGCAGTGTTATGCATGTGTTACGATCATTGTATTACTTAGTCCTTATGGTAGGCATGATTAGCGAAATTTAAACCCCTTACCTGTTAAATGTCCATGATTTGTAGTTTAGATTATTTCTGTGTCGGTGTTTTCATGTCGGTGAAGTCAGTGTCGATCTTCTTAGTTGTCGATGTTATGACCTAGAACTATAGATATATATATATATATATATATATATATATATATATATATATATATATTTATATTTCTTTTTCTTGCTATTTATCATTTTCTTATAACATCCTCATTGTTATTCTCCCATAATTTACCCATTTTTTTCTTCTGCAATGGTAATCTGATTTTTATAATATAGCTACAAAAATCCATTTCCCATTTAAACAAAATTTCATTTAATCTTTCATTTCAAATAACCCACATTACATAAAATCAATTCTTATTTACATTTCTCACATATTCTTTCTTCTTATAGTTATAATATCTATACATAAACATTTTCATATCTATATTGTTTATGTCATTAATAGTGCTGAACAGAATGTGTGTGTGTGTGTGTGTGTGTGTGTGTGTGTGTGTGTGTGTGTGTGTGTGTGTGTGTGTGTGTGTGTGTAACTTTAAGGAGCATTTCCAGATATAGGCACGTGCATATGAATAGTGAGAACATGCAAGCAGCAGTGCTATTTTGAGAGAACACTTAGAGTATTAACATATACTGCATGAGTGTAGTAGTCAGTCTGTTTATAAGTTTATTTCAATTTAAGGTACTAAGCCTCAGTCCTGATGTGTTTGTGTGTAATAAAGCTGCTTGAGCCAAACCCAAAACTGTTTGTCTGTTTTATCCTAACCAGTCGAGCGACATGGTGTCAGAACCGGGATTGAGAGTTCAACTTCTTCAAGCAATGAGGTGCAGAGTTGACAGTGAAGATATATTGAGCAGGCTGGGTGATACAGTGCTCAAATGATCAAAAAGAGCCAGAAATAAACTTCAGCTAACCAAAAGTTGCACAAATTATTTATTTTGCAAATAAAATGAAACTGTCCATTCATAAGAAACAAAATGCATTATTAATCAAATGAGTAGCACAAAACATACTATTATTAATTAAACGAAGTGTTCAAAACCAAGATATTTGTTAAAACTTTTAGAAATACTTAGATAGGGCTCAGAATTACCTCTGGTTTGCATAGCAAGTATATTTAAAGTAAAATGAGCACAAGAAAAGTAAAATGAGCATGATAAGACATTAAATGGGCATAACAAGTACAATAAAAGGGCAAAGTAAGCTAAAAGAGCAAGGCGACTGCATGTTTTTTTAGTAGAAGACTGTGTTTTGGGCATAATCTAATATTTTGTATTGACCAACACCATTCAAAGCATAACTAGAGTAATTTTAAGTATCTCAAAGTGTGCAAAGTATTTGCAGAATGTGTGCTTTATTACGGTGCAATTATTTTGAAAGAGTTTTTGTGTGCAAAGTACAGTTATTTTGCAATGTGCAGTCAATGTAAAGCCATTTCAAAATGTTTAGGTTCATAGGTTCATACTAGGCTATCTGCCCTGGGGCAATTATAAGCCTAGCCTGATTCTGTATGGCTTACGCCACCCCTTGATTTGAGTATACTGTGCCCTTTTTAAGGTTTAGTTTACTGTGCCTCTGTCTAATAGTGACACGGGAGTAATCCCTGGGACAAACCTATGATCCCCCATCCACTTATCGAGATTCTTCTTGAAGAGATTCAGTGAGGTGCTCTGCCTCACATGAACTGGAGTTCTATTCCAGAGCGAAGGGAGCCTCTGGGTTATGAACCTGTCCCTCCAGCAAGTTCTATTTATTTCTGTGCTGAGGTTCAAGTCCCTCGAGCATGTGGCTCTAAGGGATTTAGATTTACCGAGGTGGAGCATGTCCATTAATTCTGGATTTGACATAGCTTTGTATGTCAGGCATATATCACCTCGAAGTAGGCGGTATGCAACTGAGTAGAGCTGGAGTTTTTTTTAACTTGTGCTGTGTACATTTACTCACAGACTGCAACCATTTCAAAATGTTTCTTACACTGTATAGAGTTATTTTGCAAAGTACAGCCATTTTTAAAGGTTCTTGTGCTGTATACAGTTTATTTGCAAAGTGCATTAATTTCGAATTACTGTGAACTTCTTATGCTGTGTACCGTTTGTTTACAAAGTACAGTCATTTCAAAGTATTTCTTACACTGATAAGGAGTGATTTTACAAAGTACAGTGATTTTAAAGTGTTCTTGTACTACAGAGGCTTATCTGGCAAAGTGCAGTTATTTCAAAGAAACTGTTGTGCTATTGGGCATAATTACAAGTTCTGGCATACAGTTCTGGCACATATTTATGTTCATAGGTTCATAGGTTCATACTAGGCTATCTGCCCAAGGGCATTTATAAGCCTAGCCAGAGTTTTGTGGCTTTTGCCACCCCTTTAGTTTGGAGGATACTATGCCCATTATTTTGCTGTGCCTCTGTCGAGCAGAGACACTGAGATAATCCCTGGGGTATATCTGCGATCTCCCATCCATTGGTCAAGATTTCTCTTGAACAAAGCCAGCGAGGTGCTCTGCCTCACATGTACCAGGATTTTGTTCCACAGCATAGGGAGTCTCTGGGTGATGAATCTGTCCCTCCAGCACGTCCTATTAATAACTGTGTCAAGGTTTAAGTCTCCCACCCTTGTAGTTCTGAGGGATCTAGATTTTTTTAGGTGAAGCATGTTCATCAATTCTGGGTTGGACATGGCCTTGTATGTTAGGCACAGGTCACCTCTGAGCAGACGGTAAGTGACTGAGTAGAGCTGAAGTTCCTTCAGTCGGGCAGCATAGGACATATTTTTGAGACCCTTTATCCTTTTGGTGAGGAACTTTTGGGGCCTTTCCAGTTGCTGCAGGTGTCGTGTCAGATACATTCCGAATGGGGCATTGTACTCAATCATTGGCCTGATGAGTGATGAGTACAGGGGAACAATGACTTCCTTTGATCTAGATGTGAATCCCTTCATGATCAGGTGGGCAATGTAGAAGGTCTTCCTAACTACTTTGGTCACGTGAGTATCAAATGAAAGGTTACTGTCAACTTGGGTACCCAGATCCCTGATAACCACTTCTGTGCTTAGTGGGTTGCCGCCTATATGGTAGCTGTGTGTATGTTCATACATAATTCCAAGCACCTTCACTACTGTGTGTTGATATGGCAGAGGCATTTCGCAGACCCAGTCCACTTGTGTTTGATCATAATATTGCAGAATATTGGAGTATTTGAGCAGGAATAGGATATTTTCATACAAGCAGCTTTT